>NC_034591.1:1034851-1039307 GCF_900095145.1 Mus pahari
GCAGAGGCAGGCGGATTTCTGAGTTCGAGGCCAGCCTGGTCTACAGAGTGAGTTCCAGGACAGCCAGGGCTACACAGAGAAACCCTACCTCAAAACAAACAAACAAACCAAACAAAACCCTTCTTTACTTGAGAAATTTTTATATAACCCTATATATGTATATAAAATAAGCATATAAATGAAGCATTTACTGATAATGAATCATAAAACTTTATTTTGAAAGAATTCTTTACATATAAATTTCCCATTTTTTAGTGATTAAAAGCATATGTGCATACTATGGATGGACCTGATTACCTTTACACAAACAATTAGATCTTGGCTGTTTGGTGATGGAGAACCCAGAGCATATTCAATGCCTTTTAGGGCTGATTGATGCGTTGATTTTCTAATTGTCAATACTATAAATAGATGTATAAAAAAAACCTAAGTATGTTTAAGGCCATTGAAGAAATTGTTAGAAGTTCTGTCCCATTCTTAGTTGAAATTAACTTAAGGACTTTTAAAAACTGAAACTCAAGTCAGGAACTCGGCGTTTTTAAAACTCAAAACATTCTAAGAAAGAGAGTCCCAAAGCTCCTCTAATGTGATGCTTGCTGAAGAATTACAGTCGGAAAATACTAAAAGCTGTAACCATTATATTTTCATGAGAGAAGAAAACCTTACCAACATTGAAACACTGCAATTCATAACGTACAGTAGCGTCCAGCTTAGGCGTTGCCGGCCACCGGTGGTCACTGACATTGTATGGAACCAGAAGCACAAAGTGAACACTGCCTGCCTTCAGGACCAAGTCCCTGAAGCACAGCTGTCACACGGGTGAGCACTGCCAGAATTTGTTACATATTTGATTTTGAGTTACTTTTTTGTTTCAAAAATTCACACAGTATCCATGTGAGACCCCCATGTGGGGTTGCGACCCCCAGTGGAAGAAGCTGGGGACCAGACGGCAGGGACCATACCTGCAGGTTTTCATTTTCATAGTGAGGAGCTTTTGACACATCACTAGGATCAGTAGCTGGAATTACCAAGCAAGCAATGCAGGCCTGCTTAGCCCTCCCTAGTCTAGGTGGTATACAGACAGACTTTGCCCTTTCTGCTCTCCTGAGGACGTTGGCCCGTGGTGAACCAGTGTTTCTTCATTAGCAAACGAAATGGGATCCCACTCTCGGTTCTTTTTCTATGTAGAATATGAGCCCCTGGTTGGAGACATTCCCTTCTTTTTGCTTCCCTACTGGGTCACATTACCATGTGAATATTAACTCGAATGTCTCTAAGTGACTCATGTACTTAGGACTACCTCATGCCACTTGGAACACTGTGTGTGACTGTATGTCGCAGACCTGCTCAGCCTCTTCCAAGCGATTGCTCTTTTGATGGAAGAGAGATGCCTACACTTCACGTGAGCACAGCATCCATGGTTTCAGCTTATCAGTTGGGTGTCATGGGATAAACTTCACTGAATTTAAAGTTCAGTTCAAAAAATTAATTATAGAAATCATTGATCACTGATAAAATAGGTTGATGAAACATTAAAATTATGTCTTTATCATCCTATGATTACCTGTGTATAGAACTTGATGTAGGAGAACTGTAGACAGCAGACTGGCCATATAGCTTTCTAAAGGCAGATACCTGCAAGTCTGGTTGATGATTCAAACTGAAGGAACATTCCGTAGATATGAAGAGGTTTTTAGTAGGTTGTTTTATCTATATGATCTGTTATCCTCAAGCTGGAGGAAAAGAAATTAATATTCTTATATACAACTTTTTTAAAAAAATTTAATAGCTGCTTGTTGCTTTTTAGCAAATACCATTTCTTTTATTTACTTTATAAGTACATTATCTGCATGTACACTTGTATGCCAGTAGAGGGCATCAGATCACATTATAGATGGTCCTGAGCTGCCATGTGGTTAGTGGGAATTGAATTTTGGACCTCTGGAAGAACAGTCAGTGCTCTTAACTGCTGAGCCATCTCTCCCAACCCAAAATACTATGTCTTCATTGGACAATTCTGAAATGATATAATTTAGAAATCTTTTTTTTAACCTTTTTTTCATCTTGTCTTTAAAATACCTGCTATGCCATCTTAAGGCCTCAAAATACACACCATTGTCTTCCAGAAATGACAAGGAACTTATGCCCATGACAATTCAATAATATGGCTGTCTAAACGAGATCCAGACAATGACAAAGCTCCTTGACGTGCCAGTGTGGATGGGGGGAGATCTTATGGGTCCCTACCCCTAGAGGAAGAGCTACAGGCAGTTACTGATAGTTGAAAGAGAGAATTAGTCTTTCCCAGAGATGAGCCCCTAAATGGTTATTCAATGCCAAGAGATCAGCTCTTAAAACATACATGCAAGCAACACTAAACAGTCTCAGGATGTTGTAGTAATAGACTACTCACATACATATGTAACAATAATAGTTAAAGAAAAGGAGGCCCTGAATCTGAGAGGAAGTAAGCATGGGAGGAGCTGGACAGAGGAGAGAAAGGGAGATAATGCCAGGATATTTTGATTAAATAAAAAATTAAAAGGTACATAGCACTGTCTTTGTACTTACTTAGGTACAATTTCCAGATTGTCCACCTTTGTTTAACCTGGACATTTAAAACTCTGTGGCATTTATTGTGTGCCTGTATACAAAACTCAACAAGGACTGATGTGTTTCTTGAATCATTGTAGGTAATCTGACGTTTATTAACCTTTTAATCCTTTGAGGAGATTATATTTTAAAAAACAACAACAACAATAAAGATTCCAGTTGTTACATATGAAGTGAGGGAATCAAGTTTTGTAGTGAAAATAAATGTTATTTGTAAAGTAGGCCCATTATATGTCAATTTTGATCTCTATATTGTTCTGAAGACATAGAAAGTAGCAATCCTTGTGCTTTTGGGCTATGCCATTCCATTTCTGACAATGACGTTGATGACCTACATATATAGCTATGAGTGGTTAGTAAACAACGTACACAGGAGGATTGAATGTGAGGGAAAATGACCAAGTTGGAACTAAGAGTGAAGTACCCGCCTTGCAAAGCACCCCATGCTCAAACATGACCTACAGAGATGGAGTTACCGCAGTTGAATTGTGCCGTGTCTCCATGGTCTGTCTACTCCATGCTCTCATTGAGCTGAACTTTGCTTTACACTCTCCCTGACAAGTGAAGGTTTGTCAGGGGACTGGAATAGACCAGTCATTCACCTAGAAGGCTGCATCCCCTCCCGCTCCTGAACTCTGTAAGCTGGAATTAGCAGCTCCTTGGGTAAATGTGGCCATGTGCTCCCGGGCTCCATTATGTTCTTCCTACTGTCATCCAGCAAGGGATGACTTAGTGATGGCTTGATCACCTAGGACCTTTAAAATCCATCCCTTAACACATTCCCCCACTTTCCTTTCCCAAACTGATACAGATGCTCTCTGAGATATAGTTGAGTTATTTCCCAAACAATGATGTAGTAAGTTGAAAATGCAAATAATTGACCTAACTTAGTGGGCCCATGGCTTTATAGTCTATGGTGCTGAGTGATCACTTGGCTGATTGGGATCTGTTGTGAGCATCCCATAGCACACAATGTTAGCCTGGGATAAGATCAAGATTCAAACTTTAGGGTCTGGTTTCTGCTGAATGTGTATCACTTTTGCATCATCATAAGCTTGAAAATCCCAAGTTAAACTGTTGTATTTTGTGGTTTATTTGTATTTAAGTAATCACCACACCCTGGGACAGCACCGTTAGTTGAAGGTGTTAGGAGCCTAGAGGAGTTCAGAGGCAGCTTTGATAGCTTTTTATTTGTAAAAATTGCATTCTTTCCCTGATTTCAAAATAACCACATGACTATAAAAACTGGGAAATACAGAAAAATAAACACATGAAAGTATTGATAATCTCAGTGCCCTCCAAAAAAACACTTGTTAACATGGAGACATACAGTTCTCTGGCTCTTTTCTGAAATAATATGTTACATGGAGAAAATACATACAAGCAATTTTATTGCCAAATTTAATTTAAAATGTAAACACGTTTGTTAAGTATCAAACATGATATGCCCCATGGTGTTGAACAGTATTCTTAGGAATTGTGTTTTAAGAGTTGTTTTATTGCAATGAACTCACAAATACAGACATCACGCAGCTAGAGGACTGTAGCCACTGGAAACTAACACTTGCTCATCCCCAACACTGTGCACCTCAGTGACATTCTCTAGTGTTTTATGGTCATTCTGAAGCTGTGGGGCCTCACTTAGGGCTTCATACTTTCATTTTCAGTTGCATCTTATGTTCTTATCTACCATAAAAAGAAAAACTCCATGGTGGTTGAAACTAGAAAAAAAAACAGTTAACTTTAAGTCCTCTTGTATGACTTCATCTGCCTTCCATTCTTCTGGATCCTCTGACATCTCTTTCCTGTTTCCTCTCTAACTGTTACAATATACGCACACACA
>NC_034591.1:1040247-1051265 GCF_900095145.1 Mus pahari
TGGTAATTATAGCTGGAGAATTAGGATTTGTATTAGTTCCCTGAATCCTACATCCTCCAGGTCAATGTGAAGAGGGCCAGGTAACGTTTGCTCATATAGTGTAGTTCATTGCTTGGAGAACCCCTAAGCTTAGGAAAGCTGTACCTTTCGTAATGGCCAGTTAGCTTGCTTCCACTTTGACACTTCAGAGGGAGATACTACATCTTCTTAGGCTGTTTACTGAACCCTGGAAACATAGAAGAACAAATGATATAAAAGTTTTATCTTGTAAGGTGTGCACAGACTTGAGATATCCTATCCATAGGGAATAATTTTGACAATGGTGTTTCCACACTGACTTGGTATGTTTCTCTGTTGGGGACTTTAACTAATACAAACAGGTCTTAAATCCATTCGATCCATCTCATACAAATCCATACATCTCAACAGAAACCAAAGAAGCAATCTAGTTTTGGCCTCATCCATGGACTTAACTCATCAGAGAAGTCCCGTATATCAGTGCTAGATCTACCTTCAACACCAAGTAGCTTTCTTCTTTAATTTTTGTATTGAAGTTCCCATTATCACACAGCAGTAATTATTAAGTCATAGTAAGATTAACAGTTTATTTCTGTTTAAAATATTTTTCATCATGTCTATTCATTGTACATGGTACTGTGTTACATGAGGACATTTTCATCCAAGCATATACTGTATTTTCAGATTCTCCCTCCCCTCCCATAGTCCCCTTCACTCTCCTAGATGGTTTAGCTTCTAGTTTCATGTTATATATACATACATGATTTTGTTCTTCTATATAAAAATCTTTGTCCTACTCTGGTTATATCCATTTTCTTGAAAATGACATGATTTTCAAGAAAATTGGCTGAAAATTTTGTCAGCACATAACACATCTTCTTTACTCAAGTGTCTGCTGTTGGACACATAGGTTGGTCCATAATACTTGGGTATTAGGATTGGTGCTGCAGTACTCATCACTGTGCAAGTATTATTTGGAGAATTTTATGTAACCACCCAGGAATGGTAATACCTAGGTCATGTGGCAGATTTTTAAGGTTTTGGGGAACTTCCATGTCAGTTCCCACAGTGGTCGCACTGGTTTATGCTCCCACCTGCAGTAAGAAGGCCCCTTGTGTCCATCTCCTCACCAGCATTCACTGTCACTTTAATTTATTTATTACTTTTGCTAATGATTGACACTCTGGCTAGAGTGAGATGGAACCTAGAATTCATTTGTTTGTTTGTTTGTTTTTGAGACAAGGTCTCATGTTTCCCCAGGGTGGACTTGAACATTCTCTGTAGCAATAGGTGACCTTGAACGTTTTACCTTCTTGCCTCTAACCTCCCAAATTTTGGGATTATAGGCATGTGCCACAACACTTGATTTATGTGGTGTTGGGGATTGAATTCAGTGCTTTGGATACGCCAGGCAAGTACTCTATCAACTAAGATACATCTCTAATCTTTGCATGAAGTTTCTAATTTGCATTTCTCATATTGTTAGTGAGGTTGGTTGCTTTTCCATGTGTTTATCAGTCATCTGTATTTTTCATAAGGAGACTGATCATTTTATTAGCCCATTTATTACGTTGCTCAATTTATTTAGCATTTTCGTTCTTTGTAGATTCTAGAAATTATTGCTCTGCCAGATATTTAGTGATACAGCTTCTATTTCATCCTAGGCCGTCTCTTCAGTTGACTGTTCCCTTCACTGTGCAGAAACTCTTCCTGTCTGAGAGCCTGACTGATCCAAGACTTTCTCAGAGGCTCTGATGAAAGGACAAAAGGAACATAGTTCTGTGTCTTAGCCCAGGGTCAGACTTTGGGTCAGACCAGTCTAGGGATGGTGGCCAGGATCTTGGAGGAGTTCTGGTTATGTTTCCTAAGAGGTTGGCTTTTCCTCCTGAGGAGACAGGCTGCTGCGTGCTTGGTCTATGATGCTCTTGAGATGCCCGGTGTTCGCTCTGTGCAGTATTGCTTGATTAGCCGCCTGCTGACTTTGTCTCATTGTGTGATTGTTTTATGTTGTATTGCTTTTTTAAAATAAATATTTTGTATAGGATGTATTTCCTATATTTTTTAATTGATTATTTGTGAATTTTGCATCATGCACCCCAACCCCACTCATTTCCCAACTTCAGTCATGCCTGCCCGCCACCCTTGTAATCTCTCCCTAAAGAAGGTAGAAGACAGAAGTCTCAGTGTGGAAGATGTCATGTGTCCCAGTGTGTCACACAGTGTGCTCTTTTGCCCAAACAGCTTTACTTGCAAATGCTCATTGCAGTACTTGCTTGTCTGGTTTGAGATCTCTGGATTCTACTGCACCATCACTGGATCCTCACCTGGACTCCTCTGGGATATCGTGCTGTTGCCTGCATCATGGAGATCCTGTAGCTTTGGTCCTGCAGGACTGGCCCCTTCATGTACCTTGGAAGCTCATAGATGGGGTAGGTCCTGAGGTGGGCCAATTCAAAGTTGTAGATCTGGATGCTAGCTGAGTTGGTCAGCCAATCAGGGGGGACAAGGGAGTCGAATATGGTGGTTTGAGTAAGAGTGGCCCCTTTAGTGTCATATATTTGAATGCCAGGTCACCAGGAAGTGGTACTATTGGAGAAGGATTGGATTGGGGGTGTGGATTCTTGGAGGAAGTGTGTCACTCAGGGTGGGTTTTAAGATTTCAAAAGCCCATGCCAGTCCCAGTTCCTCTGCCCCCTGCCTGAAGATCAGGATGCAGCTCTTGTCTACTCTCCAGCACCATGACTACCACCACGCTGTCCACCATGATGAAAATGGACTGCGTCTCTGAAATTGTAAACAAGCCCCCAATGAAATGCTTTCTTTTATTAGAGTTTCTTGGTCATGGTGTCTCTTCACAGCAATAGAGTAGTGGCTAAGACCATTAAATAGTAACTATCACCAGTGCTTCTTAGACCATTCCATAAAAGAGATAAGGACAAAGTTCAACAAAACATCGTTGCATGAACCAATATTACCCTCATATCAAAACCAGATAAACACACTCGAAAAAAGAAAGAAAGAAAAAGGAAGAAGAAAAAAGGAAGAAAGTATTATAGTCTCTTCATGTCTCAACAATTAAGAGCATTTGCTGGTCTTGTAGAGAACATGAGTTTGGTTCCCAACACCCACATTGAAGTGCTCACAACTGTCTGTAATTACAGTTTTGAGGATCTGATGTTCTCTTATGGTCTTAGTGGACACTTGCACTCATGTGGGCACACACACACACACACACACACACACACACACACACTCCAATTGTTGAGTGCTTCTGGGTTAGGGATGAGGACGTGTGTCCACTTTTTTCAGCTCCAGGACCCCATGGGGTTAGACCTGTGTAAGCCCTGTGCATGCTGCCTCAACCTCTGGAAGTTCCTATGTGCATGGTCACGATGATTTAGAGGACCTTGTTTCTTTGATGTCCTCCATCCCCTCTGGCTTTTATTGTGTTTTAGCTTATACTTTGTGTTGTTTAAAAATTAATGTATAGTCAGTATGGAAGTGTAGGTATGGGTATGTGGGCAGAAGTCATCCTTGGGTATTATCATTCCTCAAGAGCATCTACTTGGTTTGTTTTTTGTTGTTTGTTTGGTTTGTTTTGAGACAGGATCCCTGAGTGAAACTATTTACCATTTAGGTTAGGATGGACGTTGAGATAGCCTCTAGGGATCTGCCTGTCTTCATCCCCCCCCCCCCCAAGGGCTGGGATAACATAAGCACATATTGTTATTCTTCTCTTTTTATGTGGCTTCTAGGGATCAAACTCAGGGCCTTGTGCTTGGCAGTAAACACTATTAACTGAGCTATCTCCTCAGCCTTGATTCATTTTTTAATATTCTTTTTATAACTATAAATTATTTGTAGCCATAAATTCATATAATAACTTTCTCTGAGAATGAAGCCATAATTTCTTCACCTATAAATTGGTATAATAGCCTATTTCACTGACTTGTGAGAATTTGTTAAAATAATCTATATTAATCATTTATTGACCTGCTTATAGTGTGGTGAGCTTGCTTAAATGTTGGCTTTAAAACAGAAAAGAAGGTTGAAAAGAAAACTGGGATCGTAAGACTCTTCATCTCCTCAACCTGGTGTGTTCTCTGTGGGAGCCCCTCACATCCAGACTCAGTTCCTATATCCCATAGTCTTTTTTGTTTCTGCTTTCATTAAATTTATTCACTTTACATCCCGATCACTGCCCCCCTCCTGATCCTCCTCTTACACAGTCCCTACCCCCATTCCCCTTCCTTTTCTTCTCTGAGAAAGTGGAGGCCCGTCCTGGGTATTCCCCACACCCTGGCACATCAATTCTCTGCAGGGTTAGATGCATCCTCTCTCACTGAGGCCAGACAAGGCAGCCCAATTAGGGGAACAGGATCCACAGACAGGTACCAGATTTAGAGAGAGTCCCCACACCAGTGGTTGGGAGATCCACATGAAGACTGAGCTGCACATCTATTACACATGTCTGGGGGCCCTAGATCCAGCCATTGGATGCTCTTTGGTTGGTGGTTCATTCTCTGAGAGCCCCAAAGGGTCCAAGTTAGTTGACTCTGTTGGTCTTCCTGTGGAGTTCCTATCCCCTCTGTGGCTCTCACTCCTTTCCCCCAACTCTCTCCTAAGACTCCCCAAGCTCTGTCCAATGTTTGGCTTGGGGGTCTCTGCATTTGTTTCAGTCACATTCTGGGTGGAGCGTCTAAGAGGACAATTACGCAAGGCTCCTGACTGCAAGCATAACAGAATGTCATTAACACTGTCAGGGATTGGTACTTGTCCTTGCGATGGGTCTGACGTTGGGTCAGTTATTGGTTAGCTATTTCCTTAGTCTCTGCTCCATCTTCGTCCCTGCATTTCTTGAGGAAAGGACAGATTTTTGTTCAAAAGTTTTATCTGACTACAGTAGGTGGCCACTTCAGGTTCGATATACCAACTGCTAGAAGTTTCAGCTAAAGTCACCCCCATAGACTTCTGGGAGCCTCCCTCATCCCAGGTTTCTGTAATGTCCTAGAGATGCCCCTCCCCTTCCTTCCACTGCCAATTTCCATTCACTCTCCTGGCCCTCTGGCCCTCTCTTCTGACTCTCCCCAAACTTGATCCTGAACACCCCCTCTTTCCCTTTCCTATCCCCTCTCCCACCTAATTCCCTTCCTCTATCTGCCTTTTGTGACTATTTTGTGCCCTTTCTAAGTGTGACTCTAGCACCTTCATTTGGACTTTTCTTCCTGTTTAGCTTCTTTGGGTCCATGGAGTATAGCATGGGCATCTTGTACTTCATGGCTAATATTCATTTATAAGTGAGCACATACTATGCGTGTCCTTTTGGGTCTGGGTTACCTCTCTGAGGATGATATGTTCTAGTTCCTTCCATTTGCTCACAAAATTCCTGATGTCTTTGGGTAGTGCTCAGCTGAGTAGTATTCTACTCGGTAAATGAACCACATGTTCTGTATCCATTCTTTGGTTGAGGGGCATCTGGTTGTTTCCAGTTTTTGGTTATTATGAATAAAACTGCCATGAACATAGCAGAGTTTGTATCCTTGAGGTATGACAGAGCATCTTTTGAGTATATACCCAGATGTTGTATAGCTGGTTTTGAGGTAGAGCTATTCCAAGTTTTCTGAGAAACCACCAAATTGATTTTCAAAGTGGTTGTACAGATTTGCACTCCCCCCAGCAATTGAGGAGTGTTCCCCTTGCTCCACATTCTTGCCAGCATGTCCTTCCACTTGAGTTTTTGATCTTAGCTATTCTGATGGGCGTAAGATGGCATCTCAGAGTCCTTTTGGTTTACATTTCACTGATGACAAAGGATGCTGAACATTTCTTTAGGTGCCATTTGAGATTCCTCTGCTGAGAATTCTCTGTTTAACTCTGTACCCCAGTTTTCAATCAGATTATTTGGTTTGTTGAAGAATAGTTTCTTGAGTTCTCTCTATATATATATTTGGATATTAGCCCTCAACCAGATATAGGGTTGGTGAAGATCTTTTCCAACTCTGAAGGCTGCCATTTTGTCCTTTTGATGGTTTCCTTCGCCTTACAGAAGCTTTTCAGTTTCCTGAGGTCCTATTTATCAAGGGTTGATGTTAGTGCCTGAGCTGTTTGTATTCTTTTTAGGAAGCTGTCTCCTGTGTCAATGCAGTAAAGACTATTCCTCACTTTTTCTCCTATCAGATCTAGTATATTCAGTTTTATGTTGAGGTCTTTGATCCACTTGGACTTGAGTTTTGTGCAGCGACTGGTATGTTCTCTGTTGGAGCCCCTCATTCATACCCAGTACTCATGTCCAATGGCCTTTACAGCTGACTTACTAAACAATCCAAGAGTCAAGGCTGGCAGTTCCTCTGAAATATACCAGGCAAGATAGATAATGGACATGGATCTTTGACCTTTCCACCATTCCCAGAAGAGTATCTTCTGATCCTGGGCTTCCTAGTTTCAGCCTATTGTAGATCACCTCTATGGTTTACAACATAATGAGGACTATGGTAGCGGTTCCTTAGTCTCTAAAATAAAACTCCACCATCCAGGTTTATGTCCCAGGATTAGATATTGATGGGGAGAATGGCATACATGGGAGATGTTGGGGTTTGTTGAGGGGAGCAGAATAATTGTTAGGCGTGTATGACTTTTCAGAGCCAGCAGGCCAAGGGGACAGAGCTGAGAGTCATGGATCTCATTCTTCTTCCCTTTGTAGGACAATTGGAGGCTGAGCTGGGACATAATGCTATGGACAATGAACACTTATGAATGTCACAGAAGCTGATGTTGTGTCCCACATTTGAATGGGAAGCTGGTCTTAGGTAAAGAACATTTGTGAACATGATGGCCTGAGAATAAGAAAGTGGTACCACTTTCAGGATACCACTCTGCCTCTAATTTTAGAGTGTGTGATAGGAGTAAGGTTATCTTCTAAGCATGAGTTATCATATCTTGATCTCTCTAGCTGAATATATATATATATATATATATATATATATATATATATATATATAATTAAGTGGAACATTTAATGTACTTAATGTATATTTCCTGAGTAGAACATATCTGCTTACTGTGACTTCCTTTGATGGTTGTAAAACAAATTCATACCTCATTTGGTGCTTTAAAATCTTTTGTTACCATCCAGGTGTACACTTCTGCCTTTCAGTTTAGTCTAAATTAAAAACAAAAGGCCTAGGAAGGTAACTTTAGGAGAGCTCTTTTATCTCTTGGCTTCTTTTGTCAGCAGCTGCAATGCTGTTTAGGAAACTTAGGAACAAAGGAGCCATCTGAGACCCTTGGTCTGTGGTGTGGTCATCCAGAAGGCAGAGAAAAACCTTTGCAGAAGCAATTGAGGGTAGTGGCGGAGAAAGGGGATCAGAACAACCTGGGGCTGGTGGAAGATGAGAAAGATGAAGCACAGGATCAACTAATGCTTGATGTGTGCACTCAGCATAATTTGTTCAAACTTCCCAAACCCTGTCTCCTGCCTCTGCTCCTCAAGCCCAGCCCTTGTAAGTTACCCTTTGAGTGAATCCTCATATGTGCTGGAGTTCACAGTGTAAGTCAGTGTTTTGTCACCATGACAAAACAGAGAGAAAATCAACATGGTTTGTTCATGGTTGCTTGAGCCTGTTGCTTTGGACCTGCGGAAGCCCAGCACATCATGGCAGTAATACAGTGGAGGGGGCCTGTCTGCTTCGTGGTAGCTGGGAAACAAATAGAAAGAGAAGTTATCTGGCATTCTAGTGTGACCCAGTTTCTTCCTCTATGCCCAACTCTTTAAGTTTCTATCACCTTCCAATAGTGCCACAGGCTGGTGACCAAGACATTAGCATGCAGGTCTTGGTGGCACATTCCAGGCCAAACTATAACATCCTGGCTCCAGGTAACAGTGCCCAGCAACAGTGGCCGGCATTTGGGGCCCTTGTTACCTAGTGCCAAGAGAGGTTTGAAAGAGGAACTCAGAGGTATTGCCAGAAAGAAATGTTCCAAGTATAAAGAGACTGCCATAGTCAAGGAGTTCCTAGAGGAGCATTAGTATACACACTTTGATTATGGTATCATTTAGCACAAGTGCATTTTGATCCTATAAAATTATTACCACAACTATGTATGTAATGAGTGAAGCAGGCTTTATACCTTTTCCTAAGAATAGAACCACTGTGAATAACATTGTTTCTATGGCGAAATGCTTCTAAAAGTCCTGCAGTACACTGGCAGAGAAGAATGTTTGAGTGCAGTCTGTTTGCCAGCTGGATGGCTCTGGTTGGGTTGAAGAAGGCCACCTGTTCTTCAGCATTCATAGCTGTCCCTGCACAGAGGGCAACATCTTCTATAGTGACAGACAAGCCACACAGTCTGAGTTCAAATAAAGATAAAGATTGGCTCCTTGAAGGAGTGCCGGTCTGCTGTAAGACCGGCCATATTTCATGAAATGTGGCATTAAACGGGCCTGTTTAAACGAGACATTCGGCTCTGAACTTCTCTGCTATTATCAGACCATCTGTGTTTACTTTTGTGTGAAAGCAAAAGTTTCACTCTTACTTCAGATCAAAAATGGCATCGCCCAGTGTGATAAGGGGCGTGAAAAGTAAAGAATAAACGAAATGGGGGAATTATTCCTGTTTTTACTGCTTGTCAGTTTCATTGGAGAATGAAACATTGGAGTCAGAGGGAACATAAAGGAAAGGTGGTTGATGACTTGGTCATGTTTTATGTAACACTTGTTTTTCTTTTATGTGAACACACTACACCATCCAGCAGGATAAATTAATGTGTCTTGGGCCTTTAAAAACTGGGGAAAAAATAATTTTAATGGTTCCAGTAACAGCTCCAGATGAATGCTGGAAAACAGATCCCCCAAACTGTCAGAAAGAGTATGTGTTACTTGGCTCTGTTGTAATTGCAAATAAATGCCGCTTTTGTATGAAGTTTCCCTGACCGCCAGTGGAAGAACTGTAACACATTTATTGCGAACAAAATTGGAATGGGAATAAGACATGCTACAGCAGAATGCCAGTTGGACTAAATTGAAATAAATCATTAAGACAATGAAAGGTCTTGCTTAACAGGAGGAATAATTTAATCAAAGAGATTTACAAAAACGGAAGAGTCTCACACACACTGAGTTTATGATACAACATACTTATTTTAAAATGTAGTTTTCTTCTCATGTGGGTAATATCAGTGGACCCCAGTGTAAATGGGGACATTAAAGGGCTGAAAGCCAGATGAGGTTCAGAACAGCATAGAAGGCAACTGAAAAGTTTAGAACAAAGGCTAATTCCAACTGCTGTTTACCGCAGGTAAGGGACTTCAAGACTCTGTCCTGTGTTTGAAAGAGGTAAGTCATGCTATTATTTATCGCAGTTAATTGCTAATGTTTGTGAAGAACACAGTATGTTTCACAACAGGCCCGACTAATCCACGGTGACCTTTTGTGATATCAAAGCTTTATCAATTAAAGGCTCCTGACTGTAACTTCATAGGATGCCCAGTGACTGCCAGCAAAAGGGAAGATTATATTTGGCTTCTTATGCAATCATGATTTTTTTTTTTTTGGCTACATTCCTTTTTAAACAAAACTCACTCTGAGGTGCTGCTTCCAAACCCACAAAACGAAGTATATTCAGGATGCTTTTCAACTTCAAGGAGTGGTTTTGTAAGCCTCAGCAGAAATGTCAGAGAAACAGTGGTTATGTTTTTCTGATAAACTCCGTTCTTCTTGAGGTCCCCACACTGTCTGACTAATTTCCGGTCACTTCTCCCCTCATCTTCTTTGGTTGATACGGAGGAGTCTGTATGGCATTTGGGAACTGTGAGTCAGACAGTCCTGAAGTGTTTGTTGATTTCCATTCACTGATCCTCAGACAAGGAATTTTCAGTTGTTTTCCTTGACTTTGCTGTGTTAATGCATCTTGAAATCCTCTACTTTCCCAGTCTTCCTGGATGCTGCAGTTTTGTATTTTTCCAAGTATTTTGTCCTTTATTTTTCCCTTGGAGCTGGCTCTCCATGCATTGCTCTTTATAGTCTCGTATTTGGCCATCACCTGGGGCTAAGTCCTTAGCTTTCTTTTCTTTCTCTATACTCTGGCACACTCACCCACTCCCAACCGCTTTCCAAGCTCCAAGTCCACATTTCCAACTCCTGCCTGTCACTTTCTTCATCTCTATCGAGAATGGCTAAAATCAAACTCGAGACCTTCCGCTGACCTTATTCAGGATCCTAACTTACAGCTCCTCCTTCCCTTACTCTCTGCCATTAGGGCCTAGTCTACATTGGCTACACAAATGCCAAGTTTGGTATTTACGATGAAACCAGGATCAATTAAGTGTCTGGATCAATGGGGTCATCCCTCTGGAACCTGCAGATCAGCAAGTCCTCAGCTAGATGAGACATAGGGCAGTTGGTTTCTATCTGTATCTATGAGAGATATAGAAATATCCTATAAATGCCAGAAAAATTTCTAAACTATGGAGGCATTAAAATTAATGAGAGGTAGTTTTAACATTATGAAACCTATATCTTAAAGTGAGTATATAGATTTTTAAAAAGAACATGTTTCTGCATAAAAAGAAAAAACAAAAAACAAACAGTGAATCATGTCAGCCAAGCACTATAATACTAGCACTCTGGAAGGACACTCGGGGGATGGTAAATTCAAGGCCAGTCAGGACCACAGAGCAGTTTGGAGACAATGGATGTCTTCAGGACCCAAACAAACAAGGCAGTGGGCTCAGTGGCCCTCCTGTAAGGCAGAGATGGGAGATCTCTAGAGCAGGCTGCTGAGAGAGATTAGCTACATCAGAGAGCTCTGGGTTAAACTGAGAGACTCTGCCTCAAAAAAAAATTAAGGTAGAAGAGAAATCAAGGAAAGGTTCCCACAGCAACTTTAGGCCTCCACACATATACACATGTGACTATAATACACATGCACACCGCACATATTCAAATCGAAGAAAAAGAGAGAGAGAGAGAGAGAGAGAGAGAGAGAGAGAGAGAGAGAGAGAGA
>NC_034591.1:1051276-1052489 GCF_900095145.1 Mus pahari
GAGAGAGAGAGAGAGAGAGAGAGAGAGAGAGAGAGAGAGAGAGAGAGAGAGAGAAACAATAGTTACTGCTCTGCACATCACTGATACTTTCCAAAGCATTTTGTTATGTCAATAAACCTGTCATCAGGTGACTTCCTGTGTACTGTACGATTCTGTCTCTATGTTATTTCAGAAAAAGGCAAAGTGATAGTGATAGCAAATCAAAACGAATCTGAAATCAGAGGCACAGGAAGAGGCTCGATTGAAGTACAACAGAGATTTGAGAGACCATGGAAATGTCCTCTATCTTGATTATGGAGGTGGGTACACAACTAATACACTTGCCAAAATGTGTCAAGGTTTGTATTTAGTTTGGAGAATCAAATTCTAACTTAGAGTAGATTTTTAAAAATATATAGTTAAGGAAAAATGACGTGTGACACACACTTAGGCTGAGAGGAGCATAGAGTGCTCTGGAGCCACAATATAGATTAAAGTAGAAATTAGAGGCACCAAAGAAGATCTTCATGGAATGAAGCATTTAGCCATAACACGAGTAGGAAAAGATTGGATGCACAGGGTTAAGTAGAAGAGGAACGGGCAAAGAGAGCCAAGAGGATATCAAAAGCCTAGGGACAAGGGAGAAGACTCTGCAGATGCTGGTGACAGATGATGAGGGACCAGTGTGAAGACATGCCGGGCAAGACATGGGGCCTTGTGTTAAGTTGGGACTTTAACCTGTCTCACCATAAAGTTAAATGATGTAATTTCTGGTTTTTAAGAGTGTCTTTGATGTGTGGAGAATGTATGGAGTAAGCCTTGTGTGACAGAATCTGCCATATTTTAGGGGAGTTGCAGGAGAGCTAGAGAGGAGTAGATACGTCTCAGAAATGCTTAGGACACAGAATTTCCTGCAGGAGTAGAAAGGGAAGGATGAATAAGATGTGTTCTCTCTCTCTCTCTCTCTCTCTCTCTCTCTCTCTCTCTCTCTTTCCCCTCTCTTCTCTCTCCTTTTCTTTCTTTCTCCTTTTTTTTCTTTCTCTCTCTCTTTCCTTTTCTTTTCTTTTTTAAATATCTCTAGCTTGATGGCTAGGAAAACTAATACATTTTCTGGATTAAGAATAAAGAATCAGCCAGGCAGTGGTGGCACACGCCTTTAATCCCAGCACTTGGGAGGCAGAGGCAGGCGGATTTCTGAGTTTGAGGCCAGCCTGGTCTACAGAGTGAGTTCCAG
>NC_034591.1:1052500-1065385 GCF_900095145.1 Mus pahari
CACGCCTTTAATCCCAGCACTTGGGAGGCAGAGGCAGGCGGATTTCTGAGTTTGAGGCCAGCCTGGTCTACAGAGTGAGTTCCAGGACAGCCAGGAATACACAGAGAAACCCTGTCTCAAAAATCCAATAATAATAAAAGAATAAAGAATCAGAAAGAAGTTGAGAGGCAAAATAAAGACTTTGGTTTTGTATGAGGTGGATAGGATGTACTCAGACTGGGTCTAGAGTCAGTTGGATATATAGGTTTAGAAGGTTGGTCTAGGCTTCAGAATGGATTCACAGCTTCTGAATGCAGGCAGAGACTGAAGCCAGAGAATTATGACTGAGGAGATGGATAAGTAAGTAAAGACAGAAGGGGCCTAGAGAAGAAGGTAAGGTCAGAAAAAAATTAAGAGAACATGGTATTGTTGAATCCACTAAGAATGAGTGACCAGCAGTATCAAATGTGCTGCTTTATTGAGTAATAGGATGATGTTTAATTAGTATGTATTACAATTTTTAGGATATACTCATAGAGTAAAAGATCAATTACTTTCAAAAGAAAGGAAGTGGATGAATTGATGACTTGTGGACAGAACAGTACACTGTATGGAAGATGGGATAACTCAAAGTTTTATGCCATTTTGTTTTTTTTTTTCTTCCTCCTTTGGACTTTACTCCTTTATTAGAGACCTTTAGAACACTAAACATTAAAGAGTTTTTTAAAATCCATGTAAATACATTCTGGGTGGAGAAGCTTACACAAGACAGTCCTTTATTTACAGACTATGGGCAAGAACATGCTTTTTGCAGGGCTGGCTCTGTGAAGACTGTACACCTTAATCCCTTCTTTCCCTTTGGTCTTTTTCACTCCCTGAATGAGTGAGACTAAACTTGAAGAGATCAATGGAGAAGTGTTTTGATCCCTCTACTTGAGGCAAAAGTATTTGTTGATCAGGCAAGAGGATCACTCACCCAGTGGATTAGAAGTTGTTTTTAACTGAAGTCCTGGTTGCTTTGAAAATCCTGGTCTATGAGACTATGAATGCTGGAACAGGAGTCTCTGCTTCTCCACATGCTGTCTCCCCTGGACTTTCCTCATTTCCTTGTCCTATTTGTCATCCCTCAAGGGATGACAAAAAAAGGAAGTAGAAAGCCAAATGACCAACCAGGATAGTACATTGGAATTATAAATAAAATTGCAACAGAACTTGTTTTAAAGAAGCAAAGTAAAGGTCATGGTTATGTGAGCTCAGATAAATGGCCATTCTAACTAAACCATGCTGAGTAATATTGTCATTTCTCTTGTTCATATGAAGGGAAGGGTGAAATTTAGTTATCATTCACCTCCCAGCTCCAAATGTAGCTTTACTACCTGCCCTGGGCTCATGGATTGGACTCTGTAGGCATTTGTCAGTCGTAGTAAGAATGATGTTAAACATTGTCTATGGATATTGCTGGTGGGTGGTGGGTGTTACAGGAGGACATATCTTTCCTTCCTAGTTCCCGTGCCACACTTTATCATCCTCTGATTCTGATGAGGGGTCAACTACTGGTTATTGCATGTTGGGGCCATCTACTTGTCCTCTGTCTTGCTCAGATGAGCTCAGATGAGCCTGCACATACACAGTCCCTTTGAGACAAGCAGTCCTGACCTGGACCATTGACTACCTGGCTGTAGTCCTTAGCATACCTTGGCACTGCAGGACCTCATCCTGCCAGTGGCACTATGATTTCTTCTACTCGTCTGGTCTTCAACCCTGATCTAGTTACACTTTAGGTCATTCCCTGTAACTATGGATCCTTTGTGGTCCAGGCCTAGTAATAGAGGTTGTACTCCAGTTCTCTCTGTGTGTGCATTTACCAGCATTAGCTTCCCTGCTCCTTGGAACACATTTTTTTTTTTTTTTTTTTTGCTACATGGTGATTGAGGCTTGAACATTGGAACTAGTGTCATACTAACCAGTGACCTGAAACGATATTTCCTTCAACAAGATCCTCACTCCACTCCAAAGAGGAGAGAGCCCTGCCCCAATTTCTTTCATGTGTACTTCCATCAGACATATTGTTTCTTTTAAAATTCTTTTACATCTTATGGTTACTTCTTTATCATAAATATTTTTATTTTAAACGTCTCCTGCTCAGCTTGTCTCCTGATTATTTTTAACATCCAGACTGATAAGCTATCTTTTACTTAAACACACACACACACACACACACACACACACACACATATCAGATTAGTATGATTACTTCTGATTTAAAATACCAATCAACCAACAGACAAAAAAAAACAAAACAAAACAAAACAAAATCACTTCTTTGGAACCTAAACAAGAGCTGCTCTGGAAAGATCTTGACTCCAAACTTATTTCTCAGTTTTTTAGTAATTAACATAAACAGTTCGTATACTACAGAAAGCATAGACCTTGACTTGTTTTAGTTTTATCATTTGTTACTAAATAGACAATGACACTTCTGACTTTTCATTTCTTTATCCAAAAGATGGAGTAATAATAACTGTACTACATACCTCATGGGGTTGTTATAAAGTTAAACTAAATAACCAACATTTAAAGTTTTGGTCTCATTGTAAAATTTATTGCTGTGGATTTTATGTAGAGTTTTCTACCTTTTCCCTATAGAAATATACTGTTAAATATTCATCTAGTATTTCTGGATTGACAAAAGGAGACTAAGACAATAATTTCCACGAGAGCTTAAAATTCTACCTTATTTTTATATTTTATTCTTTTAGTTTACTTCAGAGTTGGTAAAGCATGTTACATGTTACAAATACCTTGGATTACTGTAAAATTTCAAGGTGCAGGAGAGAGATTGTCTTTTCAATACCTGGACCTGGGACAGCCATCTATTGCTTGATAAGCATATAAATTTATACATAGGTATGTAGGGTTGAGTCAAACCATTATTCCCTTCAATCTCCATTGGGTGTACATATACAATGAATATAGAAGCCTTTTGTGAACTGTGGTAGATATAAATGAGTTATTTTCAGAAAATAAACCAGAGAGGAAAAGCTTCTGAGTGGGTAAGAGTTGGGTAAGCCAACGTCCAACTCAGATCCCTTGAGAAAAGCTACTCTAACTTGACAAGAAAAAAATTAAGATGTTGAGAGCGTCCTAAGTCTGTAATAAAAGATGAAGGACCCGCCCGATTTGTAGGAAGAGGCACGTTTCTCTACCAGCTGCACGGAATATGTCTTCCTTGGGCGTCAAGCCAGCCTGTAGACAGTTCGTCTCCAGGTGGCTCATCTGAATTCCCCATCCGCTCGGATAGAAGGCTAAGGGGGGAAAAGCCAATCCCAGGATCACTTGAAACAGAAACACGAAGGCATTTAAAATCTGTGTTCAAACAACTTCCTCAGGGAGGAAGTTAGGATGCCGCCTTTTGTCCAACAGAAGTGAAAACGAAGAGAAGTGCCATTCTAGTCTTCCTCGGACAGAACTTTTATTTAACACTGCTACAGCGCTTTGTACTTTTCAAAGACCTTTACAGATGCATCCCCCTCATGTAGCAAGCTTCTGTCAAAGCGAGTTAGACTCACCTTTCCATTTTCTAGATGAGAGAGAAAAAAAAAAAAAAAAAAAAAAAAAAAGTACCAGAGAACTGAACTCACCGTCTCGGCTCCCAGAGTGAATGAAGGGTAGAAGGGAATTTTGAGTCCTTGACATTGAGTTCTTGGCTTTACGACCTGTTATTTCTCCTCTTCACTAAATCTCTACAAATTGCTTAAAAGCATCTCTAATCTAAGAAACCAAGTCTAGAATCCTAAATAGAGGATTCTCAGTGGGGAGGCTTGAGGTTTTATGAAAATTACGAGCCCTTTGGGGTGCGCGGCTTAGAGGACTGCCATGAAGAGAAGAACTGCAGTGGCGTGGTTCCTAGGCTTAGAGAAGAAAGTCCTGAATTTTAAGGAGCACTCCTTCAAGATCGCTGGGGATTACAGCCATATTACTTTATAGAAGACATTTCAAAGTGACGCTGGTGGGGTCGGCAATCGAGGAAGTGGCTCGGCTTAGCCGTTGAGATCTTTGTCCAGTTTTCAAGTAGCCAGGCAATCTTTATATGTTCAAGTTCTTTTTTCCCAGTGGAGAACCTGGCCACTCTCCAATTTTTGACACTCTAATTTAAGTTATATATTTCTTTGCAATGTGAATCTATTTCAATATTGATGTAAGACTGGTGACTGGTGCATTATTACCAAAATACCCGATAGGCACCTCAATAAATATTTATTAATGTTAATGATTAGAACAGTCCTCTTCAATATTTATATTTGAAATATGAACTGCACGAAGACTGCAACAGGGAAAACTTTCAGATAATTACATTTTCAGTTATAACTAGTGACTTATTTCCTGGAGTTTCAAATTTTCTTAAAGATATGATTATGGTATCTTTTTTTTTTTTTAAATCTCAAGGTTATTGGCAAAGATTATCCCTACCTTACAGATGGGGTAGTATAAGAAAAAGGGGGAGTGATTTACAAAATGTCCCATGGTTTATTTAGTAAAGTAAAAAACAAAAGTTAAGGTCTTTGATTCCAAATTCCACTCAAGGAGTCTGGCTTTGGGAGTGAAATTAACTAATGGAGAGTTCACATATATGAAACTGTCTTGCCTAAAAGTTGACTTTGAAACGTGACTTGTGGCTCAGAGGTATCTGTCAGGCAGAGTTTGGTCCCCTCCCCTCCCCCATTGAACTTGCTCTGTGATTGTTTATCCTTGTGAATCAGAGGGTAATATCATCTATTTATATTACCACTCTCTATTTTTCAGCTTAATAGCTACAGGAATCGAGCCAATACTTTGTTAGTTTAGTATGCAGACCCATAGTTTTGAAAGCACTGCAGTTGAAGTTAGAATCGTTTATTAGTACTTAGGCAAAGTAGTGACTGGCAATTATTTTAGAAATAAATTCAGTAGACATTTTAGAAATGGTTCATGTGTTCATTTTTGTAACTTCACATATGAATAGAGTAACTGGGTTATGTATTTAAAAAATAACAGAAACCAATGTATTTTGTGGTTTTTTTTTCTTGTAAAAATTCTGTCATGTAAAATATATCCAAGTATTAGGTATTCCTACTACTTATTTTAAACAGTCTTCCTCCAAAGGTGATGCGTAATTCACTTGTGACAGAGACATCTGAGACATTTATTAAAATTCCAACTCATAACTTAAAATTCAAAGGCTAGAGTCTTATCACACATCTGCCGAACAAAATTCTTAACACTTGGGCCAGACATCTGTGTTTTCAATAATCTTCGAGGTCAGTGTGAGGAGATGGGGAAGCGGGGCAGAGCCAGGGGAGATAAGAAAGGACAGATGACTGGGTATCTGAGTCAGGTCTCGGAGGTGATGGGGATTCGTGATAGGCAGCAAGGTAAATTAACTCAGCTCATATCACTCACTTTTATAAATTATCTAGGCAACTAGTCCTACTATCAAGTAAGGCAAGTGGGGCTAAGCGTTCATAGGATTGTATTCTTATTTGAGACAATTTTGAAGGGTGTCGGATGCATATAATCCATTCTTCATTACCTTGATATTCACTCCTGGGTTTGGGGTCTGTGTGTGTGTCCATATAAATAGCTCTTATTTTCTTTTTGTGATTTACACAAAAATTAAAGTGTGGAGAAAGAAAGAAACAAATTGACAATATTGCTAATATAGTTACTGCCTCAGAACCACAGGCACAAAATGCTTTTATGTTAAAATGAAAACTGAAAATGTCCCTGATACACCTTGCTGAAGGTCAGGATGTTTTGAAAGAGTCTCTTTGGCTAACAACTTGTACCAAGTCCAGTATATATATATATATATATATATATATATATATATATATATATATATATATATATATAATGCTATCCATCTTGTGTTTAAAGAAAAAGTTGTGGGAGTCAAGTGAATTGAAAATAGTAACTCCAAGTGTGGCTCAATCCCATGAAGGGCAGTTCCCCCCTACATCACAGCCCACAGAGGCTGTCAAGGGCCTTTGCTGTGCAGTATCCAGTTGTTTTTGGAAAATCATTCTGCCATCCTCTAAACCGGTGGTTCTATCCTAATGCTTATACACTAATGTTAATACAGTTCCTTACGTTGTGGTTGCACCCACTCATAAAATTACTTTTATTGCTACTTCATAACTGTAATTTTGGTACTCCTATGGATCATAATGTAAATATCTGTGTTTTTCGATATGTGGTGACTATTCCCAGTTGTCAGCTTGACTATATCTAGAATGAACTACAATCCAGAAATGGATTACACCTGTAATCCAAATCTTGAGGCTGGAAGACACGGGCTTTTGATTCAGATCTTGGGACAAAGTGGTTATGAAAAGCCTTAGGTCCAGGCAAGGTGATACATGCCTTTTAATCCCAGGAGACAGAGGCAAGCAGATCTCAGAGTTCAAGGCCAGCCTGGGACAGAACAAGTTCCAAGTAAAGAAATGCTTCGATCTAGGAGTGACGGTACACATACTTAACCTGGGCCATACCTTCTCCTGGAGGCCTACATAAGAACGCTGGAAGAGGGAGGGCTTCCTTCTTCTCCACCTGCCAGCACGTCTGTTGGATCTTACTTTTTTGGGGTGGGGTGGGGGGATTCCAGCTTAGACAGAAGATCAGCTGAAACATCTAACCTCATGGGACTGAGTAATTACTAGATTCTTGGACTTTCTCTTCACAGCTGTCCATTGTTGGGTTAGTTGAACTGTAGCCTGTAAGTCATTCCAATAACTTCCCCTTAATATATAGAGACATTCCATAAGGTCTGTGACTCTAGAGAACCCTGACTAATACATGATGTTTTTAGACTAACCCTATGAAAGGGGTTGACTCCCAAGGGGTTCACAAGCCACAGGGTTGACAACCTCTGCCCTAAAGCATACAGTGGGAGAGAGGGACACACACACACAAACACAGAGACAGAGACAGAGAGACAGAGAGACAGAGAGAGACAGAGACAAAGAGAGACAGAGACACACAGAGAGAGACAGAGACAAAGAGAGACAGAGACACACAGAGAGAGACAGAGACAGAGACAGAGAGAGACAGAGACACAGAGAGAGACAGAGAGGGAGAGACAGGAAGAGGAAGAGGAAGAGAAAGAGAAAGGGAGAGAGATTATGTATGTTCATGAACCCAATGGTTCCTCCCTGGCAATCAGCTGCTGAGAACAAGTTACATGACGCTACGGAGCCTTGAGACCTGAAGGACATGGAGGCTGTGTCTAAGGAAGAAGAGAACAAGTCAGGTGTGGCGGCACATGCCTACAGCCCCGGTGCTTGGGATGCGGGAGGAAGGCAAAAGCACGCCGCCCTGGAGTACAAAGAGAAACTCTGTCTTTAAAAACCACGGGCTGAGGATGTGGCTTCGGGGTAAAGTGCTTGCCTGGCGTTCCTACGGCTGTGGGCTGCCTCCCCAGCAAAAAAGAAATACTAGAGCCAGCTTCCACCAGGATGGATTATTCTTCAGGGTCACTCACAAATACATGTTCTAGGAATTAGGAACTGCTTAAATAAGTAAGCTGGCACAAGTATTTCACAATTATGTATTTTTAGTCAGGCATTGAGGACTGCTGTCTTTATGGTGGCCCAGGGCAGATAGTGATAAAAAAATGCACACACAGACAGACAGACAGACAGACAGACACACACACACACACACTCACATATATAATACACATATAGAGCATATATAACATATATAAAGCATATGCAAACACATAGAAAACATATATATACAAAACATATAAAACATATATATCTATAGTAGATATATAATATATACAAACCACACATACACACACACTCATATGTATAAAATCCTGCTGATAGTGGCAGGCATCCTGGCCCATAGATGCCTCATATCCCTCTACCCATCCCTATATCCGCTCCTCTGGAGAGCACACTCCTTGTCTTTTATCCCTGGAGCTCTGTTGGAAATTTTTCTCAGCTTACTACCTGGCTGGGAGCATAACGATGGGGAACCTTTACTGCAATAAGAAGGTACTTTGGTGGTGGGGAATGCGTCCTTTTTACTTTTAGAAGTTATGAGTTTGGTTTTAGGTGACAGCCATGTTCTTTTCTATGGATAAGAGTCTACTAGAAGCCCCTCAGGAGATTATTAAAACCTCGATACCGAAGATTCTTGTGGATGAAGCTTTGGATTCCACATTTCTTTGTTATGAGTGAGCTCCAAGAATCACACTGTGGAAAATATTGTGAGAGAGTTTATCATTTAGAGAACTTTACAGACAATATAGCTTGGCATTGCATATCAGCACATTATAGTATATAACAGCCATATTAGTAATAACAAAAGTATAAGCAGAGTGTAAGTCAGCTAGTGTCTTAGTCACTGTTCTATTGCTGAGAAGAAGCACCAAATGCTTATAAAAGAAACCATTTGATTGGGGCCTTTCCTGGCGTTTCAGAGACTCGATCCCATAGGCAGGCAGTCCACGTGGTGCTGGAGCAGTAGCTGGGAGCTTATACGAGGTTTGAAAGATGAAGTCAGGGCGGGGAGAAGACTCTGACCGGTGTGAGTTTTTGAAACCTCAAAGCCAGTGACACACCTCCTTCAACAAGGCCACACCTCCTAATCCTTCCCAAACAGTCCACTAACTGTGAGCCAGATATTCAACATGTACAAGCCTATGGGGAGGCATTCTCATTCAAATAATCACAATTGGCATTAATAAATGGGAAGGGACTTTTATTTTTATATATTTATTTGCAAACTGACTTTTGTTGCAAAATCCAATCTATATACTTAGAGAAGTCTTTTGGACCCCACTCCCTTCCTACATTAGAGTCATGACTAATAAACATGCCAGTAGCAGCCAATAGAGCTTGTGCTTAAAACAAGCTCACTAAAATTCTAGACTTTCATCTTCTATTTTAGTAGCTTGAAGCAGTGATCTCAGGGCATGGTAGGAATGCTCACTTCTCTGAAATTACCACAGCCTACATAGCTGTGATTTCACCATCTCTGAATCAGTCAGCAAGGACAGAAGGGCCCGTCCCACGAGGCTGTTCTGTTACGTAGGACTTATTCCCCAAATCTGCTATCGTGACTTTGCATAGTGTTTGATACTCATTCAATGTTATTCAGTCATTTAAATAGCAGGTGCTGTATATTAAGTGCTGACTAGGATTAAGGCACTATGTTGGGGAACACAAGATTAGTCAGGCTGGATTTTCTGTCCTTTCAAGTCTTTCTGTTTAATAGGGACCATGTGCATCAACAGGTCTAATTAAAGTGGTTTTGTGAGATGTATGAAGAAGATTCCATCATGATCACAAGGGACTTATAGCCTATTAGAGGAACCAGGAACATCCAAGCACTGCTCTAGGTACAGGTTTGTGGAGCTAAAACATGCGTTTAGAAAATGGAACAGTGAAAGATGGTAGCTGAATTCTGAGTCTCCATCTGCCAGTGCTGTAAGAAGAGAAAGCTCTGCCTCAGTTTATCGCTCTCTGCCTTCCCACCCACCATAGCTCTGCATGTTCTAGAATCAACAGACAAGGCTTAGGTAACTAACCGGATTCCTTTTTATATCTCTGGCTGTCCACTGCATCCTAGCAGCCTTACCAAAGACAGACTGAACCTGTCAGATAGTAAAAACAAAAACCGTAACAACTTCTTACGTAGATTTCAGTTAGCTTATAGCGATGGCTCCGTGTAAAAAAATTCTAATGGATAGTTGACTAAGTTGACGGTGGTAAAAGGTGATACGGTAAATTGGACAAGGCAAGGCTTGTGTTTGAATTTATTGCAAATAAACTTATAGGAACCCACAAGTCCCTTCTATTACAGGAACATTAAATTTTGTAGTATTCTTCAACCCAGAGTTAGGAAAGATTAATTTTATTGACTTAATATCAAACCGATATTTTTACCATAAATCTTTTCAAACTTTCAGGGGCAGATTTCATTTTAATGGTTTGAATTTATGGGATGTTTTTCAGTGCTTTTCTGTCTTCTTACTCTGAGCACTGAGATGGAATAGGGAATTTAATCATGATTTATAAAACCAATAATTTATGTTATATTCATACTACTTAATAACTTTTGTAAGGGGAAATTGAAAGCATTTTTCTTATTTTTGTATGTATATGTGTATGTATGTATGTATGTATGTATGCATGCATGTTTTCACGAGTGTGGTCTCAGTATGTTCGAGGGTGTATACATCTGTGTGTTTCAGTCTGGAAGCTAGATGTTGAAATCTGCTGTCTTCCTTGATTGCTCTCTACTTTAATTACTGAGGCATAGTCTCTTGCTGAACTCAGGAGCTCACCCATTTGGCTACTCTTGGCAGTGACCTTGCCTTGGGGATCCCCTATCTCTGCCTCAGAGACTGGAATAACAAGTGGTGTGCCATGACCTTCCAGCTTCATGTGGGTGCTGGGATCCAAATCTTAGTTCTTACACTTGCTCAGCAAGTGCTTGACCCCTGAGCCATACCCAGAGCCTCCGAGCTTAGATTTTAATTAAAACATTTTCTAAGTTACTACTCAATCAAAATCTTATTGCATTAATGACAGTGATCTATATAACTTGACCATATCTTTAAAATAGATATAAAAATACTTTTGATGAATAATGGCATAATAAATATTGATTTTATTTATTAATATGATATATAAATCTAACCACCTATCTACTATCTACTATCTATCTATCTATCTATCTATCTATCTATCTATCTATCTATCTATCTATCTTCACCTATCTATCCTGCCCAGAGGTAACATTAACTTGACAAACATGGAGATCATCTGTGGGTGTTTTTGCAGCATTTGTCAGTGGGATCTGGACATATCCAAGCTTCATAGCTTTGCCAGTTTTGAGAGTCTCATGGTTTTCTGAAATGACAAAAAGCAGCTGTGAATGGCAAGTCTTTCCTTTTTGAGCTGTGCCCTGAGAGTGGGATACAGTAGCTTCTCTGGCTTTAGTGCTGGACACTACCCTTCAGATGCTCCTGCCAGGCACAGCACTGGCTACTCCTCCTCAGCCTTGTCAGGTCAATATTATTTTTGCAATTTTTTAAAATCAACTTCTCTATCAACTTTTCTTTCTTGACAATAAAATATAAATTTGGATTTAATGATTACTGTTAATGATTGAACCAGCATCCTGATATCAACTAGCCAACCAATAGGTAAGGTTTAAACCCATCATGTTTCATAAAGGTGCTCCATCTACTCATCCATCCATCCATCCATCCATCCATCCATCCATCCATCCATTCATCCATCTATACATACATCACATCCATTAATTTATCCATCTATCCATCTATCCATCATTCTATCCATTTATCCTTTCATACACACACACACACACACACACAATCTATCCATTCATCCATCCACTTTAACAAATGTTTATTAACTACCCTCTATGTATCAGATATCATCCTAGGAATTGGAATTTCAACAACTCTAAAATAGGGACACGGCCTCAATTATAAACGGTTTAAATTATAGTGTTAATTAAATTAGATATAGACAATAAACAAAATAATTTAGCAAAGCATGCAGTATTCGGATGGAGCCAAGGAATAAGGAGGAGTTTCTGTGAGAAGGAGGCCATTCATACTTGTACATAATGGCAAGAGAAGACCTCAGTGGGAAGGTAATAGCTAACAAAGATAAAAGGCAGCAAAGGAGAGAGCCGTGCCCATATATCTAGCAAAGAGTGTTCTAAGAAGAGGAAGCTCTTAGTAGAAATGCTCAGAGCTGTAAGAATGCTTGGTGGTTTAAGCAGAACGACAAGGAAGCCAGTAAAGTAGGAGAAACAATGGAGGGAAGGTGCAGGTGGGGAGGGCAGATCACACAGGTCATGGGGAGAGATGTGCTATTTCCAAGGAGAAAGCAGAGTTACTGAATATGGTCAGGTAGTGAACTAACACTAGTTGATTCCGGATTCAAAATAATCACTAGGGCAAGCGCGTGAGCTAAGAGTGAAGCTAAACAGGAGAGAGATTGAAGGAAATTATGATTCAGTTGCCTTGTTGAGCAGAGAACAATGGTTTGATAAGAGAATGCATTATGACCATCAGACAGCATGGAGAGCCCACTGGGAGCTGGTTATGGCCTGAAGTGAGATTGCTCTGCTACATGGAGCAGACAGACTAAGATTTAGCTAAAGCAAAGGATTCAACAAGTCGTTAAAAGGAGAGAGGGAGGGACAAGGGCATGGAGGGTCACCTAAGGAAGTGACCTCGGGGTAAACTCTGGAATTGAAGCTAGTAAGAAGGGGAATGAACATTGAAAAGTCAGTGAGTTCAATGAACTGAAGGTGCCATGCTGCAGTGTCATTGGGTACGGGACAAAGGAAGATGGTTAAAAAAATGATAGTGGCATTCAGATTGTAGTACAAAAATATTTGGTTTAGAGATTCAGGTGCTTAATCTGTGACTTTTATTACAAAAAATTATACCATAGCAAAGTCCATGTTTATAAGAGTATGTGCTCTAGTTTGGTCAACAACAACAAACTCAACAGATAATTCTAAACAAATAAAATTTAAAATAAAAAATTAAACAAAACTGAACAGGGACAGGATTAAGGGAACAACCTATCTCCTATTCTGTTAAAAATAAACTCAATAAAACCCTTAAAATCCATTCATACATTCCTTTGAACTAGGCAATGGCTATACAGAAGTAAAGCACAGACTTGGTTGCAACTAAACAAAAACACAAGACTTCTTGGTAGATGTTTACCACTGGAACGCTCTGCTTGTTAAAAAAAAAAAAATCTAGGTTTCTTTGCTGCTTTTAAAAAAGGGACCTTTAGGCCGGGCGTGGTGGTGCACGCCTTTAATCCCAGCACTCGGGAGGCAGAGGCAGGTGGATGT
>NC_034591.1:1065425-1112816 GCF_900095145.1 Mus pahari
AAAAAAAAAAAAAAAAAAGGGGGGGGGGGACCTTTAGATTCTAAGGACATACTACTTGAAAGGAGTTTAAATTTATTTAATGCTTTAAAAACACACAAGATGAAATGCTAATATTTGTAATGGGCTAATGGTAGTTGCGTTGAATGATTTAAAATTGCATTGGATACACTGTTATAGGGATTTGAACGTGACAGCTGCATTTGTTAGATGTCTATACTTTCCTTTTATGCTATTAGAAGTCTGGAGTTGGGGGGGGGCTCCATAGAGGGTTCACAGGTGGCTTTGGGTAAAAGGGGGGGATCACAGTGAGAGAGCCTTTTTAGGTCTAAATAATATAAAAACAGTTTTAGATAGAAACAACATAAAAACAAATCTCTGTAGGTAATTAAATATCAAAGATAATTAAACACCTAATTTCTTTACAGAAGGAAATTAAAATAAGTTAAATACAAACTTTCTGCAGTGCTGGATTATCACTCATTGGTGATAATTTCTCAGTGCTGGATTATTATTGCCTCATTGTAGATGAGACAAATGCTCTATTACACCTCATACCAACACAAATATTTTTACAGCAAGCCCACAACAAATAAATGCTTGATATTGTTCAAAATTAAAATACTTAAAAAGTTTCATGATGGAAAAAAAATCAAGTTTTAACCAGTGCCACATATAATTCTGAGAGCCACCTAAATTTGAGAAGTATTTCTCTCTCCAGGTCAGGAACCAGCAAGCTCAGCTCACAAGCTTAACTCAGCCAGCCACACATGACTGCATATAAACCTTTTTTGGAATATATACATACATGTATATTTAAATACAACAAAAACATATGTCACGGGCACATATTACATTTATGTTTCCATCTACATTTCTTCCTATGACAAAAACATTTGTTCAGAAGAGACAAAATTTCAGAGTGGTTATCCTTTAATTTTTAAATGGAGTGGAATCACATTTCTTGTGTGCTTCTTCTGGGGACACAACTGAGTTTAAATCGTTGTCTTTATTATTTATATTGCTTGTGTTTTTGCAACATGGCTTAGGAGTCTGGAGTTAGGTCTTTGGTGGTGTCTTTTGGTAAGGATATCTGGCTTTACTTTCGAGTATACATTTGAACCTTTGCTGTCACCCCAACTTGTCAAGCTGTAGACCCGCTAACTGGTACTTGTCATTCAATCTTAGGGCAACTCTGTGTTGTTGTGGAAATAGGGTGTCAACAGAGCTCCCAGATCAGCTAGCAATATGCACAACATCTGGGTCCAAGAGTAAACCGTTTGTACTATTAGAAGTCTGGGGGGTGGGGGTGGGGTTCCAGAGAGGACTCAGCGGTGGCATTGGGTAGAAAAGCGGTCACAGAGGGAGAAGCTGGTGTTCCAGGGAGGCAGGGAAAAGGACCACATCATCCTCAGGAGGAAATACATGGAGTAGAGGCTACGCTGGCAGTGCCCATCTGGAAGTGGGGGTTCGGGACACCATATGATCCCTCCATAGTGTAGTGCGGTGGGAGAAACTGTTGGACAGACCTGGGATGGGCTCTGGAATTGCTACCTGCCATTCATTAGGGTCACGGGAGAGCATGCAGGCTATCGTGGTAGGTGAGGTCAGTAGCAGGTAAGTGGACCAAATGGATTCTTTGTCATCAACTCCTGAATGGATTCTTAAGAAGTCTTTTTACTAGAGTGGTCACATTGCAGGTAGTAATTTTTTCAAGTCTAGGAATGTAATGGAGGAAGAGACAAATTTCCAAATGTCTGTAGCATTTCTGAGAGAGATTAGTCCTTAAATGTTACAAAGAGGAGACTGAAGTTTTGGGAAGGTAACTTACAAATACCGTGAGTGGTAAATTTGAATTTGAATTCAAGTACAGGCTGATTCTTGCTTTTCACCCTAGTGCACTTGGAGTGATTTGTGGGAGAGGCTTTTCAGCAGAGGGCGATCTACATCCCTGTCTGGTTAAACAAGCTGGGGGAATCATAAATCAGAGGTGGCACTGGAAGGAAATGAGTCTTGGAAAGAAGATTGAAGTAGATGGCTTAAATGATACCTCCCATTTATGAGATTCAAGGGAGGAAGGCAGCCCACGTGGGAGAGTCAACATGGCCAGTGCCATAGTGTGTGGAATGACACCAAGGGAGGCCCACAGGGTCACAGATGCATAGTATCTTATATGATTGATGGCTCCCAGAATAGAGCTGAGAAACTCCCAGTTTAAACATGACAGGAAGCCGGGCGTGGTGGCACCCGTCTTTAATCCCAGCACTCGGGAGGCAGAGGCAGGCGGACTTCTGAGTTTGAGGCCATCCTGGTCTACAGAGTGAGTTCCAGGACAGCCAGGGCTATACAGAGAAACCCTGTCTCGAAAAAAAACAAAAGAACAAAACAAACAAACAAAACAAATAAACATGACAGGAGCTGGCCCTGTAGGATTAGACATTACCTCTAACTGGTTGATGGCACAATAGAAGTTACTAATGGCTTTAAAGTGGGCAGGAAAGAGGGAACATTGTGCTCTTGGAAAGTTGTGCTGGATGACTTTTGTCTTTATTCCGATAAACAGTGCTGACTTATTTTCTGATATGTTTTTTTTTTCCCATTCACGTTTGGTTCCACCATCAGATCTGTGGTGTTTGGTTCATTCTCTGACCAAATCCCCTTTCCAGATTCTCTGTCCTCCTGGTGTGACTTAAAGTAACTTCCGGACACATGTGTTTGCTCTTACCTGCTTATCCCAGACCTGCTTTGTAGTACTCATGCCTGAATGAATCTGAACAATACATCTTGCCTGGTCTTTCTCTGAAAGATTCAGGTTTCTCATCTACTAGCTTACTCCCCTGTCATACTGTTTGGAGAAGTAACAACAGCACCAGCAGTGACAGTAACAACAAAAATGAAACTTACCCATAGTAACAGGTGATATCCGTTATTGTGACAGCTGCTTCACACACACGGTTCTACTTTATTCTTATGTTTGCAGGAGAAAAAGAACATGATTGCCGGCAGCTTACAAATACAGAAATTGAGGTGTGAACCACTACATAACTTATCTGAGGTCACCCACCCTGTAAGTGGCTGGTGAGACAGCTCACTGGGTATGAACACTTGCAACAAGGCCCGGTGGCATGAGTTCCATTCCTGGGTCTCCCATGCAGGAAGAAATGAAACGTCTCCTCTAAGATACATGTTGTCCTCTGGCCTCCACATTCATGCTGTGGGGTGTACATGGCCTCACCCCATAAGTAAATAGTTAAATTTAGTAATAATAATAATAATAATAATAATAATAATAATAATAAAGATTATATTTTTAAAAAAGATTCACCGGGGACATTCAAACTCACATTCCAAACTCCATGCACCTGATGAGAGGTGGCTTAGGGGCTTAATGTGTGTTATTTTTGGCTGAGAGACACCCAGCAACTATATAGTATTAAATGTGAGGAACTTTGTGAAGAAAATATGACAGAACATAGAAACCAATATATGAAAAAGGTGACATAATAGTTGAGATTGTGAGTATGTGGCTTTTCTCAGTTATATCTATCTCAGAACTACCTCAGATGAAAGCATTTTGCATCTAACTTGGAGAGAACATGGAGGAAAACAACAACAACAACAACAAAACCCATGTCACAGACAATGTACTATGGTAACTTTAAGGAGTATGTTTTATCTTTGTGTTTCTAGTTCCTAATATTGTGTAAAAAGACTATGTGTTCCTCTTTACTAGCTAAAGTCTATAGTGAATGTTTCTATTGATCACATAAAGAGACAATAGGGAACAGGTGGCCAGGAGAGATGGCCAATTGGTGAAGAACATTTGGTGCCCTTCCAATGAATCTGAATTTGGTTCCTCTTATCCACACCAGGCAGCTCATAACTGCCTGTAACTCCAGCTCCAGGGGATCTGACATCCTCTACTGGCCTCTGTGGGTACTTGTGTGCACACGCACGCGCACACACACAGAGACAGATAGAGACAGAGAGACAGAAGGATAGATAGATGGTAGATAGAAAGATAGATAGGTAAATAGATGGAAGGATGGATGGATGGATAGATAGATAGATAGATAGATAGATAGATAGATAGATAGACAGATAGATAGATAATGGTGTAGACTTTTGAAACCTCGAAACCTATCCTTAGTGACACATGTCTTCCAAGGCCATACCTTCTAGTCCCTCCCAATCACCTCCATGAACTTTGGATCAAGCATGCAAACACATGGAAGCCATTCTCATTCACATCACAACAACTAGATGGTCACAAGTACCTATTTGGGTGTTCTCAACGTAGAAGACCGAGAATTACATTAGTCTTTAGAGGAATTGTTATATAGTAAAATCTTAATGAAAGGAAGAAAATCAGTGAATCAGTGAAGGAAATAAAAAGGCAGCCACGAAGGGACAGTAGTAGTGCCACAGAATTCAAGAGAGGAAATAAATGAAAAAAAAAACACAAACTGTTCTAAGTTATGATAAAATAGAGAATAATGAGGAAAATTCATTAGTAGAAACCTCAGATGTTGTCAACTTCCAAGAAAAACAGCTCAATGGAGTACAGGCAGAATAAATCTACTCTCAGGTGTTAAGTAAGGGATTTTTGTGGCCGTTCAGTCTCAATGACAGGTTAAATGAAACATGTTTAGTAAAAAGAGGGGTGGGGGAAGAAATGAAAAGGTTGGAAAGACAGCAGAATAAACAAACCTTTCTGCTATACTTTTGAATGTGAGATACGTTTTGATGAATTTAGTATTTAACAGCTTGAATGATTAGTTTCCAATTCAAGATGGAGTTGAGGCAGTGAAGGCAGTTAAGTCACACATCCAGAGATCCTCCTAGATGCAGAGCCTGGTGGCCAGTGTTAGGGAAGGAAGGTGGAGTGGAGGGATCAAAGGATGGATACGCACTGGATCGGAGATTGTTTGGTTTACACTGGATCGGAGATTTGTTGCTTTGCACTGGATTAGAGATTGGTTTGCACTGGATCGGAGACTGGTTGGTTGGAGAGAGAATCCTGCTGGGAGCAGGAATTGCTCTACTTTTGCACTACTGTGACATTTTCTCAAAGACATGACTTAAGGGGAGAAAATGTATTTTGGTTCATGTTTTCCATCTATCAAGACAGGGAACGTGTGGCAGACCACCTCAGTTTATAGTGGTCAGAGCATAGCGTTGAGGCCCTTCACATAATGGCAGATCAGAGTGTAGAGAAGCAGTCAGCCATTGTCCAGGGATAGCATACCCTAAGGATTCCCTCTATCCCTAACGACCTCCTTCCTTCTCCTAAGCCCTATCTTCCCAAAGTTATAGAACTTCTCCAAATAGCACTACCAGCTGGGGCCAAGTGTTCAGAACATGAGCCCATGGAAAAAATTTCAGGTCCAAACCATAGCAGTCTCTCTGGTCATGTGAAGAACACCCAAGAAGCAACAGCTTAGGGGAGGAAAGGTTGATTTTGGCTCACGATTTCTGGGGTATCAGTCCATGGCCACTTGACTCCATTGCAGGCCGGGTAGAACATCATGGTGACAAGAGCACATGACAGAGCAGGAGGAGGAAGCCCAGCAGCATAGGCTTTCTCTCTGCTCTATTTCTCTCCTGCTCCTGTTCTGAATGTACCGCCTAGACATTGGATGGTGCTGCCTGCGCGCATGGAGGGTTCCCCTCTTCCTGTCCTGCTTGCCTCTCGCCTCTATAATCCTCTCTCAAGCACTTCCCATGCATCTCTCAATCTAAGCACCACTGGACAATCAAAATCAACCACAGGAAGGGGGACCAAACTCCTGCTTTTACAAAAGAGGCAGCAAGGTCCAGAAAGGCAGCTTGGGACCTCTGAGCCCTAACTGTTTGAAAGAGCTGTACTTTTTCCCCCTTCATTTCTTCAGGCTGTAAGGAATCCCATGCCACCATTGCTGATCTCCAGTAGAGTTTTGGTTTGGAGACAATGAATGATTGTCACTTTACTGAAGGGTGTTGCCAACCAGAGGGTTGAACAGCACCCGTCCTGGGAAAGTAGTTCCCTTCTCAGACAATTTTTAGAACTAATTTGGCTGCTTTGCAAATAGGGGTGGAGAAATGTAGATCATAGGTGCTGCTTCCCCGGGGTCATCATTAGCAAGACCAGCTGGCTCACAAGCCTATGGCTATATAAGGCAACCTCACTGAAGAAACATGGATTATACAGATAAACCTCTTTTTAACTTGGCCCTTTGAATTAGCTCTTGCAGAAATATCAGATTGAATCATATAATCTTCTCAGTCAATATCTTATCACAGTTTGCTTAAATGTCTTCTCTTACGTGACTTGCTTGGGTCTGCCAAGACAGTGATGCATACTGAGGTTCCTACATACCAAGGCTTTTGCACTGAGGCTATTCAGTGTTTCACATTCTACCTGTAGAATAAACCATAGCACAGTTCCTCGGATGAAGAAAAAATGGTCTGTGATTCTGAGCATCTCCTTACTGAAAGGACTCAGGATACTGAGACAAATAGTAAGCTGGGAATTTTATGGAAATGTATTTATCTATATGCAAATATTGATTTTCTTCTCCAAAAGTATTTTTCTTTCACTGAAATATGAAGCTATGCCTCATGTGACAGAGATGAATATGTATGTGGAATGTATGTATATTTTATGTATACACATGTCAGAATTCATTAGCCAAACCTAGAAAACATGTGTGCAAAGATAACAGATGCCAGAGCTGAAGGAGGGGAAGATACTTGACAAAATCGTTAATATATTTCTTAATTTTTTTGACGCTATTATCAAGCTGTTTTCCTCTGACCTTATCTTTTGTCTCCTACACAGCCATGCAGTTTTTACATTATTATTCTAGTCAGCACCACAAAACCTGAGGCAGCCCATTTAGAAATCTCTCTTAACATATTAAACTGAATAGCAAATAGATAATTTCAATCATAACTCGCAGCCAATAAAAACCTTCCAGAAACCAGCAGACTTCTCAAAACCTTTGAAGCTGTTCTCTTTAACTACAGAATTCTAGAGGATATTAAAATCAAACTTGGGAAATTCTGTGGGTGGCACAAGGGAGGAAGCGTTTCAAGGTCTCTCAAAACCACAAACCTAGGCGCCATGCTGTATGTCAGTTATGGGTCCAAAATGGGCCTCTACTTCTCGTTGTAAACAGAAGGTAGAAACTACTGTTGGTAACACTGCCTTCTGAAGACACTGTCACTGCAACAAGATGGGGAGAAACAGATTGCATGGGGGTAAAGGAAGGAGAGCGGGGAAAGGCACCAAGGAATGATAAACTCAAGGACAGTCATTTGTTCAGAGTTCACAAACTGTAAAAGAAGTTACATGCTTATTGTAGAGAAAGACTTTGGCTAAATTATCTGAAAAAAAAAAAAAAAAACCCACACCCACAGGTTTTTCTATTTAAAAAAGACATCAAAAACTAAGAAGAACACCCCCTCTCCAAAAAACCCCATCATTTCCCATTATCCTTTAAAATATCTAATTATCCCTTCTGCCAAGATTCAGGTTCATCTGCCTTGGTAGCCAAGTCAAACTTGTCATGAATTTACATGAACCAGCATGACACATCCCCTGGGGTGTAATCGTTTTTCAATGTGAAGAAAACAGCTCGGTATTTACTTTTAAGAGACTGTAATTTCTTTATCCTTAATTTTATGTACCTTAATCATCTTTCCCCTAAACCCTTCAAAGTTCATCACATAATAAAAGTATGGGCTTGGTTCTTCTTACCTATGATTACCCCAGGATCATCTCTTTCATTTTGAATTCTGAGAAAATGTTGAATACAGTGAAAGTTTCCAATCTTTTTAAAAAAATTATTATTCACAAAATATGAGATGGTGAAGTTCATGCACACACAACAGAATATCAGAGTTGAAGTTTCTGCCAAGACACAGAAATATGACTGCCTCTACACTCTGAGGGAGCAGGTAGGTAAATTTCTGTGTGAAGCTTCCCAAGGAGTAGGCAAGGATCTGGCTACATTCTGAAACCCCTCACCCCACCCAGAGGCCATCAAAGGGTAGCGTGGTGGTGGCTTCAGCATTTGCAGGGACTTCTTTGGGAGAGGGCTTTGCAAAGTCTTATCTTCTCTCTCTAGGGGTGGCTAGGCAAGTATTTCTTTCTTCCCAAATCAAGAGAAAGGAGATTTAGCAGATGGCACAAGGAACTTGATATGTGCCCTCTGTGGTTAGGGAGACGGCTGGCTGGTATCCGATGATCACATGGAAACTCTAAGTGGAAACAGCAGTCTGCTAGCAGCTCTGACCACAGGAATGTAGAGGTGGCCATGTTGCTTGCTCTCCCTTTCCAGTACTTCCTGAGCAAGGATACTGGGAATATTTGCCACAGACCAGATGTAGGACAGGCAAGGGAAAGCTGCCCTAGGCTCTGAGACTCAAACTGTGGTTAGGGTTGTCTCTCTCTCTCTCTCTCTCTCTCTCTCTCTCTCTCTCTCTCTCTCTCTCTCTCTCTCCCTCCCTCCGTTTCTTAACATACTTTTTTTTTCCAGATAGGCCCACTCTTTGTAATGTCAGAATGATTGTAATCAATCCCTTAGGCAAATCCTTCTAAATGGAGCAGATGTCCACGTGAGTGATAGCAGAGTCACGCCAGAGGAAGGTAGGATGTGGTTGCCAGGTACACCAGCTATTAGTAATGCTCTACACATTTAGCATTCCTCTGGTTCTCATGGTACGTTTTAGGGTTCTAGACTTGTTCAGTCTGCAACTGCTGCTTTAATCCATTGACCTGCCTCTCTCTATTTCATGCCTCCCCGACCTATGGTTTTATTATAATCACTATGTTATTCTCTATTTATGCATATCTCCGTCTTTGTTAAATCTTTCAGAGTTAAGTGCAATCACGCAGTAGTTTTCTTCTGGGGTCTAGGTTTGTTTCTTACAGCATAAAGTCATTTAAGTCCATCCACTTTGTGGCAAATGGCAAGACAGCTTTCTTTTTAAGGGTGGGTAATATTCCATCTATATACTTGTGTATACACACACACACACACACACACACACACACCCCACATCAAATACATCTCATCTCTATGTAGTATTAAAGCACATAAAATATGTATTTATAATACATCTATATCTATCAGCCATTATCTATTAATGGACATTTAGTTTGTTTTCATACCTTACCTCTGTAAATAATGATGCAGTGACCTTGGGAGTGAGTGTATCCTCATAGCTGGAAATTACAACTCCTGTGGTATGTACCCAGAAGAGAGTTCATTTCTTCATTCCACCCTTGTCAACATTTGTTATCTCATCTTTGATGTTGTTTAGACAGGGTTTTACGCTGTTGCCAAAGCTGGCCTTTACTCCCTGACTCTGTCTGCTAAATCCTGGGATTACAGATGTGTGTTACCAAGTCTGACTCGCTTGTCTTTTATAGCAGCAGTCTTCACTGGTGTGAAGTGAAGTGGTTTTACCTCCTTAACCCATTCCCAGTTTGTAAATGCTGTTGTAAATTGTATCATTTCCTTGGTTTCTCTTTCAGATAGGTTACTATCTGTGAAAGGAAATGTTATTGGTCTTTATAAATGAGTTTTGTAACTGGCAATGTTGCTGTGTTCTTATGTTGGTTCTAACAGATTATTTTAGGTGGGATTTTCTGACCTCAATAATTGTAACATTTGCAAAGGACAATAATTTCACTTACTTTTTTCTAATTTTGGTGTCTTTTCTTTATTTTTTTTTATTATCTGATTGTTTCTGCTAGTAGTTCAAATGGTATACAAAATAAAAATGATAACCTGACTTTCCTGCCTCGTACATCTTTGCAGAGGAACTTTTACTTGTACTCCACTGAATATATAATGAACTATGAATGTTTTGTAAACAACCTTTATTAAACTGAGAAAAATCTTCTTTTATGCCTAAACTGCTAATACTTTTTTTTTTAATCAAGGAAGAATGATGGATTGGGAATGGTGACAATGCTTTCAGCATTGGGGAAGGTTTGAGGCCATCCTCAGCTACACAGTGAAATTCTTTATATATATATATATATATATATATATATATATATATATATATATATATACATGGTGTTGCTTTTATGTACATTTATTTAGGGTTGATTAATTTGGATCAAATTACCTCCTAGGAAGCTTATCACTAGAAAAAGGCTTCCCTCTCTTGGCAGATGATGATTGCCTATAGCTGTTAATCTAAAGGTAAGGCCTTGTAAAATCTCCCTTATATGTGTTGGCATGTCAGCTGGTGCTGTCATCATGCTGGTCTTATTTAGGACACCAGGTTGTGGAGATTTCATGGGTACAGCTTCCCTACCATTTCTTGAAGACGTTGTCTCATAGAAGATGTCCCCATCCTCTGGCTCTTAGCATCTTTTGGTTCCTTCTGTGATGTTTCCTGAACCTTAGATATAAAGGTTTTGTTAAATGTACTCATTGGAGTTGGGGTTCGCAGAGTCCTTTATTTTCTACATTTTGACCAGTTGTGGATCTCTAGAACAGTCCTTGTCTGCTGCCAAAAGAAGTTTCTTTGATGAGGGATGAGAACTAGACTCACCTACGGGTACAAGGGGAAATAGTTAGAATACAGATGGGAATTACATTGGTTTAGGAAATTGGTAGTAATAGATTTTCTTCTAGGATCTATGACCTTTCACTGGTAGTTTGGCTAGGTTTATAGTCCTGGGAATGAATCATCTATTGAGTCAGCCATTGGTTGTTTAGTGGGCTGTTGGTGACTCCCAAGATAAAAGTGCCACTATTGGGGCTGGTGAGATGGCAGCGGTTAAGAGCACCGACTGCTCTTCCAAAGGTCCTGAGTTCAAATCCCAGCAACCACATGGTGGCTCACAACCATCTGTAAGGATTCTGATGCCCTTTTACGGAGTGTCTGAAGTCAGCAACAGTGTACGCACATATAATAAATAAATAAATAAATCTTTAAAAAAAAAAAAGTGCCACTATTGCGGTGTTGAGGGTATCTTGCTGGGCTGGCCATTGTAGGCTTTATAGCTGGGTAAGTCTGTTAATTGATTTTCTCCCTTGGCAGCTTGCATAGCACTTCAGATACCATGAAAGCTATCCCTCAGGGAGGAACTTGTATTCTGAATTGTCGCAGATGCTGGAACGTTTTTTACTGCTTTTCACTGGGAGACTCCTTCCTCAAGCAGGAAGCTCCCAGCTCTGTACTATATTCCCTGGAATCTAATGTCTGAGGTGTGTGCTGTTTTTATCAATTGGATCTTGCCATCAAGTTCCAGAGCAACTGGAGGTAGTGACAGTAGCATACGTTGTCTTGGGAGTCTTGGATCCTCTTGATCAATAACTCCAAAGGGAATTTCTCACACCATCACAAGAAATGTCACAAACTAGCTGCCCTTGAAAATATGCTATAGTGCTCACAATAGCCTATTACCTTGATGATGGAAACTTAGCTATAAAAATTCAGATATTGTGATCTCTGAAAAAAAGAAAGCAATTTTTAGGGGCTTCTTAGGACTTTTAAGTGGTAAGAGATCTCAGAAGTAGTCTGCATTTCTCCTTGAAACAAAGCTCTAGTTTGTCCATTAAAGTTGACTCACTTCCAGCCTTCTTTTTTAAATCATGAAAGATGTCCCTTTAACTCAGCTGACAAGTCAGCTGAAATGACAGAGAATTGGGAATCAGTCTTGATGCCTCTTTGCCTCAATGAGGATGACCTTTCAACGCTTTGAACCAGTTAAGCAATCATGCATCCTGTGTTTTCACAGATGCTGGTATTTTGCCTGGAATAGCTTTTACTGATTTTCAATGAGAGACTCCTTCTTATTCTTCAAATACCTTAAATGATTCTAATTAGGCTAGGATAATTTCTACTTGTATAATTTCTATTTCTAAATAGTCTTCAACTCCATTATTTTATATTTAAAAATCTTTGAATTTCCTTCAGAACATTCATTTTAACTTGAAATTCTATTTGGCACTTCATTGTCTATCCTCTCAACTGAACGCTAGCCTTCCAGAGACCAGTATGGCGTTTATTATGGTTGCCATGGCATTCCCAGCACCTAGTGAAGTCTTCTCACATAGTAGGTGACCAACACATAGTTTTTGTCTTTTGTCTATATGTATCTGTTTGTGTGTGAGAGTGTTTGTGGAGGATAGGAGTCCTCCTCAAGTATCCTCAACTTAATGCTTTGAGATAGAGTCTCTTACTGCACCTGAAGCTCACAGATTCTGATATAATGGCTGCCAAGCCCCAGGGATCCCCAGTCCCCACCTCCTCCTGCTGCAAATACAGGTACACTGTATGTCTGGTTTTGTTTGTTTTTTTGTTTTTTCACATGGGTTCTGGGGATTTGAACTCACACCCTCATGCTTACTCATCAAGCACTTTATGAACTGAGTCATCTCAACAGCATATTGCATAGCGTTTTGAGTGAATGGGTATGCTTTTATTTGATATTTATAGATTTTTTTTTTCTGGGAGAACTGTTTCATGATCAAATAAATTTGGAAAATGTAAGTAAGTATAAGCAATTTTGAATGGGCTTCTATACTGCAGATTGTTCATGAAGCTTTAATATACTTTCAGATTACCTATTCTTAGGGAACTACAAATCCCTAAATAAGGGATATTGAATGTTTCTTTCCTTGTTTTGATTTGAAACTTCTATTTTGAGGGGAGAACTTCTCAGAACTCCTGCTTTGTGGGCTGTAATTCAAATGCTGGCCAAGGTCTTTTTATAGATAAAGAGAGCGAAGACCGGGGAGATTTGCTAGCTTATGTAAAGTTTCACAGTCATGTCATTCACGAGAGTTTAAACATCTAAGACTCTACCACATCTTTACATGATTAGTCAAACCAACATAGAGAGTTGTGTATAGTGTAAATTACAGATCAAAGTTTGAAACAAATTGGGCTTCCTTTGGAAATTTCCATTTTTGATAAAAATACCACAACAAAAAAAATTTCAGACTCCACAATTTAAAAATGCACCTCCACCCACACCCAGATCAAAACAAAAATGCAGACGTCCCAGTTTGTCCCAGCTGTCTGGGACGGGAAGGAGGCAGGCAATAATCATCCAAAGGGAAGTCTGGCCTTTGTTTTATTACATGATTGCTGTGCTTCTGTCAGAGTCTTTTTATTTTGTGGGGATTGATTATGAGATTTTTTCTAAGCCTAGACTCTGTGAATTCAGTCTTGGCACTGAAATTCTAGAATATTATGAATAAATGCATGGCTTTGGAATCCTAGAGCTGAAGGCTGGTGTGACTAACACACAGATCACACTGAACTTCTTGAAGCCTCTCTCTTTCCCCTGAAACTAGTGTTCCTCTTGCTGTCATTCACAGAGCTGTTGAGATGGGCAATATATACTGCCACTCACCTGCAAGCATCTAAATGCTACTATTTTAAGGGGCCACTGTGTTAGAGATACCGGTTGAGAAAGTCAAAGAAGTTTTTAAGGCTTCAAGATCGATTGCGAATCTTCTTGTTAGAGTTTACTAAAGTCACAAACCGTGCCTTCTAACTTGGTGTTGACTATACCAAGTTAAGGGGAAACATGAAGTCTACACTTACTTCCCAACCTATTTACACCTCGATCACTTAAGGTTTTCCCCGTAGAACGGGAATGAGACTGTCTGGATTGATTAGTCACATCAAGGTATTTTACATTATTCATGACTATTGTGAAGGGGGTCATTTCCCTAACTTCTTTCTCAGCCTGTTTATCCTTTGAGTATAGGAAGGCTACTGATTTGTTTGAGTTAACTTTATATCCAGCCTCTTTGCTAAAGTTGTTTATCAGATTTAGGAGCTCTTTGGTGGAATTTTTGGGATTACTTAAGTATACTATCATATCAACTGCAAATAGTGATATTTGACTTGTTCCTTTGCAATTTGCATCCCTTTGACCTCCTTTTGTTGTCTAATTGCTTTAGCTAGAACTTCAAGTACTATAATGAGTAGATAAGGAGAGAGAGTTCAGCCTTGTCTAATCCCTGATTTTAGTGGGATTGCTTCAAGATTCTCTCCATTTAGTTTGATGTTGGCTACTGGTTTGCTGTATATTGCTTTTATTATGTTTAGGTAGAGACCTTGAATTCCTGATCTTTCCAAGACTTTTAACATGAAGGGATATGACTCTAACCAAGCAAGTGAAAGATCTATATGACACGAATTTCATGTCTCTGAAGAAAGAATTTGAAGAAGATCTCAGAAGACGGAAAGATCTCCCATGCTCATGGATTGTCAGGATTAATATAGTGAAAATTGTCATCTTACCAAAAGCAATCTACAGATTCAATGCAATCCCCATCAAAATTCCAAATCAATTCTTCATAGAGTTAGAAAGAGCAATTTGTAAATTAATTTGGAATAACAGAAAACCCAGGATACTGAAAACTATTCTCAACAATAAGAGAACTTCTTGGGGAATCACCATCCTGACCTCAAGCTGTATTACAGAGCAATAGTGATAAAAACTGTATGGTATTGGTACAGAGACAGACAGGAAGATCAATGGAATAGAACTGAAGACCCAAAAATGAACCCACACACCTATGGTCACTTTTGACAAAGGAGTTAAACCATCCAGTGGAAAAAAGACAGTATTTTCAACAAATGGTGCTGGTTCAACTGGAGGTCAGCATGTAGAAGAATGCAAATTGATCCATTCTTNTCTCCTTGTACAAANCTCAAATCCAAGTGGATCAAGGACGTCAACATAAAACCAGATACACTGAAACTTATCGAGGAGAAAGTTGGGAAGGGCTTTGAACACATGGACACGGGAAATTTTCCTGAACAGAACACTATTGACTTACCAAGACCAAGAATCGACAAATGGGATCTCCTAAAATTAAAAAGCTTCTGTAAGGCAAAGGACACTGTCAATAGAACAAAATGGCTACCAACAGATTGGGAAAAGATCTTTACCAATCCTAAATCTGATAGAGGGCTAATATTCAATATATATACAAAGAACTCAAGAAGTTAGACTCCAGAGAACCAAAAACCCCTGTTAAAAATGGGGTACAGAGCTAAACAAAGAATTCTCAACTGAGGAATGCCAAATGGCTGAGAAGTCACCTAAAGAAATGTTAAATATCCTTAGTCATCAGGGAAATGCAAATCAAAACAACCCTGAGATTACACCTCACACTAGTCAGAATGACTTAGATCAAAAACTCAGGTGACAGCAGATGCTGTTGAGGATGTGGAGAAAAAGGAACACTCCTCCACTGTTGGTGGGATTAGAAACTGGTACAACCACTCTGGAAATCAGTCTGGAAGTTCCTCAGAAAATTGGACATAGTGTTACCTGAGGACCCAGCTGTACCACTTCTGGGCATATACCCAAAAGATGTTCCAACATATAACAAGGACACATGCTCCACTATGTTAATAGCAGCCTTATTTATAATAACCAGAAGCTGGAAAGAACCCAGATGTCCTTCAACAGAGGAATGGATACAGAAAATGTTGTACATTTACACAATGGAGTACTACTCAGCTATTAAATATGATGAATTCATGAAACTCTTAGGCAAATGGTTGGAACTAGAAAATATCATCCTGAGTGAGGTAACCCAATCACAAAAGAACATATGGTATGCAGTCACTGATAAGTGAATATTAACCCAAAACTCTGAATACCCAAGATATAATTCGCAGATCACATGGAGCACAAGAAGGAAGATCAAAGTGTAGGTGCTTCAGTCCTTCTTAGAAAGGGGAACAAAATACTCATGGGAGGAAATAGGGAGATAGAGTGTGGAGCAGATACTGAAGGAAAGGCCATCCAGACACTGCCCACCTGGGTATCCATCCCATATACAGGCACCAAATGCAGACACCATTGTGGATGCAAAAATGTGCATGCTGACAGGAACCTGATATAGCTGTCTCCTGAGAGGCTCTGCCAGAGGCTGACAAATACAGAGGCAGATGCTCCCAGCTAAACATTGGACTGAGCACAGGATCCTTAATGGAGGAATTAGAGAAAGGACTGAAGGAGCTGAAGGGGTTTGCAACCTCATAGGAAGAACAATATCAACCAACCAGAGCCCTCAGAGCTCCCAGGGACTTAAACTACCAACCAAGGAGTACACATGGAGGGACCCATGGCTCCAGCTGCATATGTAGCAGAGGATGGCCTTGTTGGGCATCAATAGAAGGAGAGGCTCTTGGTCCTGTGAAAGCCCAATGCCCCAGTGTAGGGGAATTGGAGGGCAGGGAGGTGGGAGTGAGTGGGTGGGTGGAGAACACTCTTATAGAATCAGGGTGAGGGAGTATAGGGGGTTCTCACAGGCAGTGGGGTGGGGTGGGAAGGGGGATAACATTTGAAATGTAAATAAAGAAAATATCCAATATATATATATATATATATATATAAAAGACTTCCTGAATTGGTGCAGCATAAATGCACTCTAACACTATGAAACAATGAAAGCATGGATAGTTAGCACCTTGCTCTAAGGGTTTTCACGGGGTGCTTGTCAAAACAGCCATAGTTTGACACTTTTGAGATTGGGTTTCATCTTTGTTAGGACAGGCATATAGAGAGTAGTTTTACTGGGTGGAGGTAGGCTTAGGGTTTAAGGAATGGTTTCACCACAGATTTTGAAGGATCAGGGTGCGTACTGAGATCATTTCTACTTTGGCAGATTGAATACTGACAGTCTCATAAGATCTCTGGTAGCTGTTGTATGCCTGGTTTTGTGCTGTCTTGTTCTATACACCTACTAAATGTAGTCTTCGTCCAAAGGCCAAGAGAATGTGGTGGAGATTTTGGAACTTGTATTCATTAACTGAACTTAGAATTCTGTGTTTATAGTACACAGAATACATCCAGGTGACACAACCCCATTCCCTCCAGCGTTGTGCCTTTGTGGCCCTGGATACTGATGTTCCTCAGTACCCGACAGTAAGCTTTGTCACATGCTCTTAGGCTCACCCCAGTTCCTTCTCTTATTGTCTGGGCCCCACAGCTGCAAATTCATTGCATATGTCTTGACAAGTTTTGTAACTGTTTAAGAGGACAGTTTTCTATGTTGGGCCGGAAGGAACCCCTTTTCTCTCTTTGGCCCCCACTATATTATCACAGGGTTTCTGCCTTAAAAACCCATCAGTACTGTGGTGGTGAGAGATGTATTCTTACTGCATGGCCTTGTTGAGTTTCTTCTGTGACTAAAGGTCAGAGGAGGGTGCTGGGTATGGGTCAGAGCATCAGCTTATCATTTGTGAATGGAATAAAATGAACTGGTCAATACCTGGAGCTGTGCTTGGAGCTTTGTGTTTGGTGTAGTTAAGAATCAAGATGATACAAATAACAACACAAACATATGTGTGCTGGGCCCACTTCTGACCTCATTTCTCATCACATCTGATTTTTGATAGCTCATTGGCTGTTTATATTAACTGTAAATTGAAGAATTGGAGATTAGTGCTCATCTCTAGGTTTCTAACATATCATAATGGCCGTGGGTGTCCTCATAAATATAGATCCACCATGTAGAACCTTTATTTTCTTTTGCAACTAAAACATTAATTATGATGAAGTAAATTAAAATATTACTTCTATGCTAATGTTCTAAATATTTTATTTGAGGTGAGAAGTGATCATATATTAGCACTTCTTATAAAGACATAATATGAGATGGTCTTTTTATTTTTCATTTTTTGCTTAGAATGTAAAAGATGATGTCAAATTGAAAATGATCCTCCAAAAAATTAATTAGTTAGTTTTTCTTCTTGGTAGGAGGCAGGGCCCACTGGTGACAAGATGTTCATTAGTATCTTCTGACTACAAAGATATTTGTGAGCATCAGTGAAGAAATATTTATCTGTGCTTGCAGGTGGTGTTGCCTATATCATGAATAACTATGAAGAGGACACAAAGAAAAATACCAAAATTCCTGTTTTCACTTTTTTTGCGGTCTCCTGTTTTAAAATCACAATCCTATTAGTTCAGATGCATGGCTTTCTTTTCCCTCCATGACCATTTCGACTTGGATAGCTTTGGCGAGGCATTTGAAAGGAGATAAGACATCTGGGTTCTATGACTGGGCTGTGAGAAACCTGGCTGTAGCCTTCGCTGGGTCCTTGAGCTCTGAGAATTCTCTACCCGTGTGTAACTTCAAATACTCTTTTAAAAAGCAGACCACTCCACTATTTCCTCCTCATTCTTTTGAGTGTGTGACTCTCTTGTGATACTCATGATAATGGTGTTGTGCAACCATCTGATGAAGACAATGGCTTGGACTAATGTTTGCAGTGTAGTTAGGGATTGTTCTGATTGAGTAAAGTGGCAGGTTGTCCTCCAAGGTCTATGACTTTGTCGCCAGCCTTGGGGAGTTGGCCAGGTTTCCATTGCTAGGTATGATTTCCCCCTTGTGGGCTGGTCTTAAGTCTAATTAGAGAGCTGCTGGTTTCCACCAACCTTAGGAAGACTGTGCCATAGCAGCCATTGTCGTGGTTCCTAAGTGTCCTAGCTGGGCAGGATTGTTGGTGGTTTCCTTCCTTTGAAGCTTATATGGCACCTTCTGGTACCACAAGAGCTAGACCTGAGGAAGGAGGCTCTCATGGCAGTTCCAGCTCAGGGGCCTCTGGGACCCTTTCTATAGTGTGTGGTCTCTTCAGCTCTAAGGACTCACTTCCTACCCCCATGGGGCAGCCAATGGCAATCGCAGTAGTCTGGAATTTATTTTGGGGGGAGGTCTCTTGGACAACCCTGATCAACAGTTCAAAAGAGGGCTTCTTTTGAGGATTTTGTTAGGTGATCTTTGGCTCTTGGAGGGAGCAGTGGCAGTCCAGATAAGAGAATTTCATTTAAACTACTTATGTGCATTTATACACAGACTTATGTGTATCATAGGGCTTCTCTTTCTTTTTTTTCCCATTAATGAATTTCTCTACCTTACATTCCAGTTGCTGCCCCTTCTTCTCCCAGTCCCCTCTCACACAGCCCCTCTCCTCACCTTCCTCTCCTCCGAGAAAGAGAAGGCCCCCTGAGTACCAATCCACCCTGACCCATCAAGTCACTGCAGGATGTATGTAAGCTGAACAGTATCATTAATAGCATCAGGGATTGGTTCTTGCCGTTTAGGATGGGTCTCAGGTTGAGCCATGTATTGGTTGGCCATTCCCTCAGTCTCTGCTCCATCTTTGTCTGCACATCCTGTAGGCAGGACAAATTTGGGGTCAAAGGTTTTGTAGGTGGGTTGGTGTCCTTATCCATCCACTGCGAGTCCTGCCTGGCTACAGGAGGTGGTCACTTCAGGCTCCATACCCCCACTTCTTAGGAATCTCAGCTAGAGTCACCCTCATAGACTTCCTGGAGTCTCCCCCATCCCAGATCTTTGGCATGTCCTAGAGATCCAACCCTCCCAGTCCTCTCCTTGGCCCTCTCTCCCAGCTCTTCTTATATTTACCTCACCCCACCCCCTCCCCCTCCCCATCCACTTCCCTATGCGGTTCCCTCCCTCCTTCCACCTCTGGTGACTATATTATTTCCCTTTCTGAGTGAGATTCAAGCATCCTCCCTTGGACCCTCTTTGTTATTTAGCTCCTTTGAGTCTGTGGATTGTAGCATGGGTATCTTGTATTTTATGGCTAATATCCACTTTTAAATGAGTACATACCGTGCATACTCTTTTGGGTCTGGGTTGTCTCACTGAGGATAGGGATTCTTTTTTTATAGTAGATCATTAATAGCAAAAGTCCTTATAACTGTTTCAGACAGGAGATGTATTATTTTGACCTTAGTGTTCTTAATGAGATGGAAAGCAAGCATTTAACTACTTCACATTGAGCAAACTATTATTTATAAATAGTTTGGTTGATTTTTCTCATTGATGTTTTAAAATTTTGTCATCATGTTATATTGTATTTTTGTTATAAATTTACCTTTTTTTTTCAGTTTAAAGTATGAAACAAACTGCCACTGTCTTTTTGTACTTAGTGAACTTCAAGTCACCAGAAATTTACTATATTTTTGGTTTCATAATTTATTAGTCCTAAGTGTGGTTTTAAATCTTATATAAACCTTGTTATAATATAGTAAGGGAAGGTTATTAATAAACTTAATGTCTTAATAAACAAAGATATGGTGACAGAAAGAAAACTAAGTAATACTTATTTGCATGATTGTTTTATACTCTGGAATTGAGAGACATTAAGGTTAAAGCATTTACTGATAAAATAAATGCTTCAAATTTTTCAAAAGAATTTTAAGTAAAACCTCAAAAATAGAAAATAATGAAAAGACTATTGGCTTCTTCTACTGAGTTATGAAATTCCTATCAAAATATAGGGTTTTTAGGAGCCAGTTTCTGTACTTTTCCATGACTGATACATCTACATTTGCTATTAAAATGCTGCAGTTTCAATTTTACACAATTAAGCTATAAATTCCAAGATCTGGGATAGATCTCCAATTATAGTATAAAAAAATGTCTGTTTTTTTTTTCCAGGAAGCGACTCCAACATGCCAATCACATATAGTGATTATTTAAAGCAGTTTTCAGAATGAAAAAGTCCACGGAACATTTGTAGAAATGGTTCAGTGGCCACAGTAACGAAGGAGTCAGGAGTGATTTAGTGCAGCGCATCGGGCAGGCTTTATGGCATGTGCATTTTAAACAGTGCCGTGCTGTCTCCAGGGCTGTCAGAGTGTAATCTGTGAGCAATTGAGGAGAAATCAAAGTCAGAAACCTCAGAGGGTAATATTGTTTTGGAATTGTCAAGTTAAAGATTTAGGTTTGGGTTTGTTACATCTGGAACCGAATGTCGCATGTGGCACGCATCATTTAAAGTTTATTATTTTAACCTTAGACCTCTTTGTTTGAAATCGATGCCGTTTGGTGCCTTGCACTGCGGCACAAGCATTTTTGTATTATTACACGTGTGTCTACGCCAGCTCCAAGGTGAGCACAGTGAAACCATGGCTTGGACGGCTAACTGCTGCCCCCTTCACATTTTTATTCTGTTGCAGGAACTGCTCAGTTGAGTGGATTCATGGAGGTGCTCAAAGACGGACGCATGGCACCTGGTAATTGAAACCATTTCCAAAACATCTGGAAAAAAACAAAAACAAAACCCAAAAAACAAAACCAATCTAGTCCCACTGCTAAAAAAAAAAAAAAAAAAAAAAAAAAAAAAAAATCACCCTACGACATTGCTGGCGTCTACAGGAAAGCAAAAGGAGTTCCATTGTACATTCCCAAAACCACTGAACGTTTTTGTGGGTAGATTCCAAAGCCTGTGATTACAAAGTGTGAAATTCTTATTAAAATTCCCATGAAATCATCAGAATGTATACACAGCCATTGTTCAAAGGCTGGTCTCCTCCCCTATTTTGCAGAGTGGCCATGTTCCCGCAGAATGGCTCTCTTCTTGCGTCAAACAGATCTGAGCCACGTTTCATTGTTGGTTGGCTTATCCTGCCGAGGAAATGCGAGCTAAGTTTACCCTTGTCACCAGAACCTCTTTTGAACTGGCATGGAGTAAATTGACTTCTGGGGAGCAACATGTAGTAAACTTGGGCTGGCCCTGGTAGCAGAGAGGAGAGAGCCTGGGAAGCCCGTGTCCCTTCGCTTCCAAATCCAACAAGCAAAGATTTGTAAGTGGAGAATGGGATTGAGTTCTTTGTGGAGAGCTTGAGCCTTCTAAATGCAGTTTAGAAATATATGTCTGCATGGGTTTCCACGTCTTCCAAAGTTTCATGTCATGCTGAACAACAACAATGACGTAACCCTTGACTCTTTACTTTTGTTTTTAACAACATGTCTCTGCAGGGCAGGTGGGGGAAGGGAGTCGTTTCCTTACTTTGAAAATGAGACCCGGAGAACTTAAGCTCAGAATTATGCTGCTGGTAAACTACAGAAGTGGTTCCTAGTAGGTCTCGGATCCTGAGCGCTATGTTCTTTCCATCCCCTGCGGAGTCTCTTCTCGTCTTGTGTTTTCTTCTTAGCAAAGTGAATATTTTGGGGGCCATTTTACAAAGGCAGTTTTGGAATCTGCCTTAGTTGGGGTTTCATTGCTGTGAAGAGACATCTTATAAAGGCAAACATTTAATTTGGGGCAGGCTTACAGGCTTCAGAGATTCAGTCCGTTATCATCATGATAAGAAGCATGGCCCCTTCCAGGCAGACATGGAGCTGGAGAAGGAGCCGAGAGTTCTGACTCTTGATCTAAAAGGCCACCAGAAGGAAACTGCCTTCCACAAGAAGCCAGGAGGGGACTTCTTCTCCACTGGTTGGGACTTGAGTACCAGGAACCCTCAAAGCCTGCCTGCACAGTAGCATACTTCCTCCAACAAGGCCACACCTCCTAATAGTGCCACTTCCCTTGGACCTAGCATATTCAAACCACCAGCATCATACGTCCAAAGGCTGTTTGTATGGGGCTGACGGCCTAGAAATGTTCAGCTTCTCAATCAGAACCATGCTTGTTATCTTGGAATCCCCAAGACCATCAAAGGTCAATGTGAAGCGGTATTGAAACATCTCTGGTCATGTGAGCGTTAATGATGTGCTCTTCCCCACAGCGTTGTGTATGTATCCATCTTGCAGTTCTTTATGTGAATGCTTCTTTTCCCACAAAGTTTTTAGCATTTGATGGCTTAGTGTACTTACGTAGTGAATTTTAACTATTTTTTGCCAGCCTCCTTCTCCTTCCCCATTGTCCTTTCTCTCCCATTGTCCTTGTTCTTCTCAATGAGTCGCCTTCCTACTTTCACATCTTCTTTTTGTGTGTGGTCCATTGTGTGACTTGCCTGGGAACGGGTGGGAAGTTATTCAGTGAAGAAAGGGCAACTTATCTGTGACGACACCGCTAGAGAGCATGGTATCCCTCTCCCGACAAACATTCACAGCTGATAGTCCCTCTAGTAGGGGACAAACATTCCTAGCTGATAGTCCCTGTAGTAGGGGACAAACATTCATGGCTGATAGTCCCTCTAGTAGGGGTTCAGAGACCCTCCCCTTACCCATGGTGAATATTGATGGACCCGATCTTGTGTATGCTTTGTACATATCACTATGGCTGCAGTTAGTTTGTGAGTGTACCAGCTGTGTCACGTCTAGAACACTTACTGAATCTCAAATACAAATTTCTGATGCCCAGGTATTGTCATATTGTATATCACATTGTCTGTGTCCGTGCTTCTGGAGATGATGTTCCGCGAATGTTTATGGGAAGAATTAAAGATCACGTAGTAGGACCTACAGAGTCTGAATGCACCCCACTGTACAATCCCTGTTAGTCTGCCCAATATAACGTTCTGCCACCATGGCTATACTGTTAGCGGGACTGAGAACTATCAAATTCATTGTCCTTTAAGTTAACTTCAGTTTTAATAGCTGTCCCTGCCTGGTAGTTATAGTGTTAGACATGGCTTCAAATTTCCATGTATTTGAACTTTACATTCTGATGGAATTTTTGGTCTTTCAATATGCTTATGGTTTCTAGTATGCTCTTTAAAAATAATTTTAGAATTTTTAAATCGTTTTTATTAACATGTCTTAGCCGTAAATACTGGTGGGATCTTGTGTGAACTGCCCACTGTTTTTTTTTTTTTAAATTATTTTCTTTATTTACATTTCAAATGCTATCCCGAAAGTTCCCTATACCACCCCTACCCCTGCTCCCCTACCCACCCACTCCCACTACTTGGCCCAGGCCTTCCCTTGTGCTGGGTCATATAAAGTTTGCAAGACCAAGGGGCCTCTCTTTCCAGTGATGGCCGATTAGGCCATCTTCTGCTACATATGCAGCTAGAGACATGAGCTCTGGGGGTACTGGTTAGTTCATATTGTTGTTCCACCTACAGGGTTGCAGTCCCCTTCAGGTCCTTGGGTACTTTCTCTAGCTCCTCCATTGGGGACCCTGTGTTCCATCCAATAGCTGGCTGTGAGCATCCACTTTGGTGTTTTCCAGGCACTGGCATAGCCTCACAAGAGGCCGCAATATCAGGGTCCCTTCAGCAGAATCTTGCTGGCATGAGCATTAGTATCTAGGTTTGGTCTGCCCACTTTTTTGATGGGAGGTTGTACAGGCAGCCTTGGGAACAGAGATGGAGTAATTTCAGATGTCTTCCCGCATTAAGGAAGAGACCCTTTCTGCCTCTGGGTCCTCTGAGGAGGGGCTCCTATCGATCCTTCGATACTTTCTGGAATATAGGGGAGACTTGACGAGTGAAATTTTGAGGGTTTAGAAGTTTCTGGGTTGTGCAGTAGGAATTTCTAGAGTCTCAAGGATGTACACTTCAGGCCTATAGCAAGAAAAAAGCTAGTCATTTCCTAAGAAAAGCACATTTCTCCGGGGGAAAAGCAAGGCAGAGAAGCTGCGCTTGATAAATAGATGCTCTCCATACGCAGTCTGGGCTTATCATCTGCCGCAAGAATCCTTAGACACTCATTGTCTTTTCATGGAAGCTGTGTACATCACCGGCAGCCATACCTTAAGCGCTTCTTTTTCTCCTAGTTGTGAAACTTCTAAAAAAAAAAAAAATTTCTGCAGTTGTGAGCTTGGGGAAAAAAAAAAACAAACTCTCTTCTCTCCCCACCAGATAGCAGGAGCAAGCACTGCCCAGGAAGAGAAATGCTGCTCATGCAGGGCGGACCCTTTGATCTCAGCGACTTCTAAGAACCTCTTTTCCCCATGCTGTGGCTTCTGCTCCTCCACTCAGGAAGCCAAAAGGTTAAACAGAGAGAGCTTCAGGAGTGAAATGGCAGCCAAATGGGAGACTGAGTGGCCCGTGAACAGATAGCTGTGAGATTATGAGATTCTGGGCACAAGTCCTTTCTCGGGCTTATAAATAGTACTCTGAAAGTAGAGCTTAGATCTTTGTGTTCTACGATAAGTAAAATAAACATTCAGAAAAGGGAAATGGGTGCAGCTCTTAGCATCAATGTGATTATCAGTAACAGAAAAGCTGACTTATACACATCCTATATTTCAGGGCTAAAACTGGAATTCATAATGGATGTCATGATTTATGAAAAGACTCCAATGTGTCTACTGCCACTCAGGGTCTAGCTGGGTACTGGAAGTACACACCTTTAGTGTCAGGCAGAAGCAGGTGGATCTCTGTGGGTTTGAGGCCAGCCTGGTCTATGGAGCTAGTTCCAGGACAGGACAGCACAGTCAGGGCTACACACAGAGAAACCCTGTCTCAAAACCCAACCCAAACCAAACCAAACCAACCACCAACAAAAAATAGTAGGTTCTGACCCGAAGAGCCTGCTGGCTAAGGCTGCTCAGAACAGTTGCTATAAATATTCCATATTGTTTATGTATCAGAAAGTTAACATTGTGTTCAGATTTATATGTAATATTCCTGTTCTTCTCACAGAGGTGGAGGGTAAGCATGGTCCGACTGCAGGGGTGAGGTAAGAGGAGAGGAGAACACAGAGACAGAGCTGGCCTGGCTAGGCTCACAGAGCAAGCATGTCACTGTCTACACTGGCATTTGCACAGGGAACTCCAATCTGGGAAGCATCATGTCAGGCTTTCTCCCCAGCAGTCAGACCCTTAGGATGTAAGACATAGAATGCGTAAGTGTGCAAGGGAGGGAAAGATGTCGATCTGGTAAGCCTGTCAGAGGGCAGACAAATTAATACAGGTGACTCTGATTCCTCAAAGAATAGTCGTTGCTGCTGCTGCTGCTTTTGCTGCTGCTGTTGTTGTTGTTGTTTTAAGTGAGTTCTTTAATCAGAATAATTTTAGACACACAGAAAGTTGCAGATGATACAGAATTTCCATACACCCCTCATCCACCTTGTCTTAACTTTTTGGATTCACACTCTTGTTTTATAGGAATGGGTTCTCCCTAGAGTCTTGCTTGCCATTGAGATTTTTTTTCTCTACCACTCTTTGACCTTTCCCAAAAGTTTACTACCAAGATAAGATAGCCTTCATACATAAAGTTTCAAAATTTGAGCACTGATAATGTCTATTAAAAGTCACTGGGGAGCCATTGGGGAAAATGGGAAGATGGTCTTCTTGGGTAGTTCTTGGGGCAGAAGTTGCTTTGTTTCCCAGGAACTGTGATAGTAATGCCGAGATGTCAAAGAACTTTAGAAACAGCATAATTTTTTTTGAAAGGACATTGAAGGATCTGTGTTTCCCAGAGTTCCTGGATCCATTCCACAGTAAAAAGAAGCAAAACCAACCAGGTCTACAAAAATTTGGCTGATGATGTTGACTTTAAAGCTGATATGGAGAGAAATTTTCAGCCTTGCTTACATGAAAGTAATTAGGAAAGCCAGACATAGTGGCACACACTTTTAATCTCAGTACCAGGGAGGCAGAGGCAGACAGATCTCTGAGTGTGAGGCCGGCCTGGTCTGGTACAGAGCAAGTACCAGAACAGCCAGGGCTACACGGAAAATCCTATCCTGAAAAACAAACCAAGACAAAAATAAAGTACCTAGAAGATCGGCGCATAGCGTACGGAGGAACAGTGGAACCCTGGAGGAGGACAGGCTTCAGAGAGGACTGTGAGTGGAGGGTGCTTGTTAGCAAGGTGAGATTGACAGGAATGGTAGCCTATGCTTCCATTTCATTTGTTTGAGTTTTGGCATTTCTATTTTTTGACTTAGTCCTAAAGAGCTGCATTCTCCTTTTTTTAAAAAAAAAAAAATCTAATTTTGTTAATTATTTATATTTGTAGTTTGCATGTGACTGCAGTACCATCAGATGCCAGAAGATGGCATCTGACCCCCTGGAGCTAGAGTAACAGGAGGTTGTGAGCTGCCCAGCATCTGTGAATGGGACCTGAGCTTGGGTCCCCTAGAAAAGCAGCAGAGCACCTTACCATCTCTCTAGTCCCTACTGGCATTTATTCTTAGGGTAACTAAAGGAACCAAGCAGAAAATGTCACTATCTGGTAATTTTTACCTACAAGAATGACACTTTGAATTGATCCAAAGTAAAACTCAGTAAACTGTATTTAATTAGCCCCAAAATTTAATTTGGTAGTACATTTGATTTTTCTCGTTTATGAATGTTGATGTAAAAAACAACTAGTCTTAAGAACAGCAACATGGCCGGGTGTGGTGGCGCACACCTTTAATCCCAGCACTTGGGAGGCAGAGGCAGGCGGATTTCTGAGTTCGAGGCCAGCCTGGTCTACAGAGTGAGTTCCTGGACAGCCAGAGCTATACAGAGAAACTCTGTCTCGAAAAACAAAAACAAAAACAAAAACAAAAAACAAACAAACAAAAAAGAATATCAACATGTAGTAGAAAAATTCAAGTGACAGTAGTTATGAGAAAATCCTATAATAGCAAACAAGTAAGTAGGTCCTTGATGGACTGCTGTGGGCAAACTTTTGCTGTAAGCTAGACATGGCACTCTTGCATTACAGCAGTAAGCCAGAAGTTACACCCTTGCATTGTAGCTGTAAGCCAGGTGTGGCACCCTTGCATGGTAGCTGTAAGCCAGGTGTGGTACGCTTGCATTGTAGCTATATACCAGGTGTGGCACCCTTGCATTGTAGCTATAAGCCAGATGTGGCACTCTCACGTTGTAGTTGTTAGCCAGACGTGGTGACACCCCTGCATTGTAGCTGTAAGCCAGGTGTGGCATCCTTGCATTGTAGCTGTAAGCCAGATGTGGCATCCTTACATTGCAGCTATAAGCCAGATATGGCACCCTTGCATTGCAGCTATAAGCTAGACGTGGCACTCTCGCATTGAAGCTGTAAGCCAGATGTGTCACCCTTGCATTGTAGCTATAAGCCAGATGTGGCATCCGTGCACTGCATGCAGCTGCTTTGTATTTTCTTCCCAGGATTAAGCTGGTTCTGTGTTTTGATTTTACAGGTGGTAGCAAGCAGCATCTTTCTCCACAGATCTAAGGGAGCACACCTCATTCTCATCATTGTTCATCCCAAACCTTCAGGTTTGCTTTTCAGCCATAAGGTGGCATCATATCACATTTTATGCTGAAGAAGCAGCCAGACTTTCTGCTCACTGAAATGATTAATGTTCTGCACATGTCATAAGTCATGGGCATAACATATTGGAATTTGAAGTTTATAAGCAAATATTCGGAGCTGGCATGTCTATATAGGAGCTTAACCTTTTTCTTGTATTTGATCTTTCTATATTATGGCTGAGATGTTAACAACAGAACAAATTATTACTAGATTAACTAATACTATGCTTTACCTTGTTAAAATATGCAAGGCAGTATCTTGCATGTATAGAAGTGACTCAAAATATTCATTGCATGATTAAATTAAAATATTCCTTTAATAGGCCTTCCCCTCTGGAATTAATTTTCTCATTTGTCAAGTTGAATTTACAGCATACTTTTATTGCTATGACCCATTTCTTGCCAGGATAAGAAGCTTATTTCGTGGAAAAGTTAACCTCAACAGAACACATTTAATTTCTCTACTACGCTTTAAAAATGCATTACTTTCTTATATACCACTTTTCTTTACTTAATTAGAAATGTCCAGAACTTGAAAATTGCATAAACCTGCTGGCTTACTTTCTTTAATTGCTTGATTGAAAACTCTGACTCCGTTTTGAAAACCAGAGTAAAATTTGTTTCATTTTTTTTTTCTCTGCAGAAACATTTTGTACCTTGTAGAAAACATTGTAAATGCTCTCCGTATAAAACTGTCCTTTCTTAAGATGAAATGATTTTGTTCTTGAAACTCTTTATAGTTGTTTTGTGAGGAGTCTGTGTATAGGAAGAGTCCCTATAGGGGATACTCCCACAAGGCATGTTGTAGGGCACCTTAGAAATCTTGTTAGCAATCTGGAGATGGAGGCTTAAGACTTCAATCTCAATGTTTCTCTAGTTGGGAACATATTGGAGCCCTTGAGTCTTACAACTGAGTGTGTATGATGCCAATGCAACAGATTAAAAACTGAAGAAATGTTAACCATGCAGAAAACTAATAATTTTACATTGTATAAACCGCTAGAACGATGTTTCTATTAGATTGGTTTACTTGACTCAATGAGATGAGGTTTGACTGTACTGTAACAGGCACTTAATCTCCCTTTTGTCCTGGGTGGAGCCTTGCTTTAAAAAGAATCAAATTATATTTCTCTGCTATCAATAATGTGGGCGGTTTACACTTAACACTTCTCTCTCATTGACAAAATGAAAATCCTAACAGAAACCAACTAACAGCGGCATAACCTGAGGGACTATCGGAGGACGAAGGCTGATGACGTCACCATCTCTGAGCCGATGGTCTCAGAAAAACAGGAGACATAGCCAGCCCTGTGTTGTTTCACAGCGTTCAAACAATAGACTAAGTCCTGGAAGTCCTTATGATCTATTTCTAGGAGCATGGGTGAACCACGTTAAATGGTTACTATTGAAGACCAATAGTGAGTGGTCTAATGTCGAGCTTGGGATGGTAGCAGTCATGGGAATAGCAAAGCACTTAGCCTGTATCAGTGAGAGCGGAGGTGAGAGAAAGGTAGTGTAGCCAAAGTGTGGGTGGGAGAGGGCAAAGTGGGGTGGAACCACTTTACTTACCGTAGTGAGATTTATGGGTTTTTAACTATGAGGCAAAGCAAGCCGAGAGAGAGAGAGAGAGAGAGAGAGAGAGAGAGAGAGAGAGAGATTCAAGCAGGGCAACTTATTACATTATAAACAAAATGATCAAGTTGGGCTTGGTGGCGCATGCCTTTAATCCCAGCACTCAGGAGGCAGAGGCAGGCAGATTTCTGAGTTCGAGGCCAGCCTGGTCTACAAAGTGAGTTCCAGGACAGCCAGGGCTATACAGAGAAACCCTGTCTCGAAAAACCAAAAAAAAAAAAAGATCACTTTGGTTTATCAACAGTGGAATGCACAGTGTGTAGTAAAGCAAAAGAATGTTAGACAGCGTCCAGAATAGGTTATTTGCTGCTATATGAAACATGTTGATTCAAATAGGAGGTTGAATGAAAATAGCTAAATGCCCAAAGAACATACCGTGTGAGTCTATTTATGAGAATAGAGTACCGCTGAACTATGTCCTAACTACACGGATGTGTTCTGTGTGTGAAAGTTCACAGAGCTGTATGATCGTGATCTGCTTGCTTTGATGTGCATTGATTATTCGAGTAGGGCGGTGGCTGAGTGCGGATAAGTAGACACATCTTAGATCTGCTGTGAATCATTGTGAAATACTGGTAGTAGATGGGCTCCTGAGAAATTCTTGATATTCGATCACTATTGGTTTCAGTGCAATTTTACGTGGTTCGCCTTCCTAGGAATGGATCACAAGGACTCTATTGATTCTTTATTAAATACGACAACTCTGTGTGTGTGCGTGCATGTGTACTAGGTTCAACAGTGGCGTGGCTCACCATATCCCATATATATTCATATTTAGCTTTGCAATTCTAAGAATAAGACCTTAGGATTTCACTTGAGGATGGACGCTGAGCTTTTGGGGGACTCCACCCCCTTACACAAGCTATATTGCTTTCTCTATCATGAGTTATTTAGAGCTTTTTCTCACACTTGACTAATGTAAGATTCGCATGTCAGAATAGTTTTTAATGTAACTGATTAGGTAACATACTACTAGTATGTTCTGTTTGACTATGAAAATCATAGCAGTGACAATCAAAAGGTCTCTCTTATTTTAAAAATTAGAGTTCAGTGTTAGGATATGAGAGTGCACATTGTATTTGAAGCCATCTTGTGAAACACCAGATTTATGAGTTTCTTTCCCTGACTCTGAAGTAAGGTGGATTTTTAATATCTGTTTAAGTAGCCTTGTCTAGGCTGTCAGATTTCGGAAGAGAAGTGTGGGGTCAAGAGGTTCCTTGCCAGTGCAGTAGGGAGTTTTTAAGTTGTGAGCCCTGAGGGTGCCTTAGCTGGTAGCTAAGGTAGAAAGCAGGTCGTTCTGTAACCCTTTCTATTGTAACCAAATCTTTAGATTCACATCTGCTGTGACAGTCTAAGGAGAAAACAACCTTGGGACTGGCCTTTGAAAGCAATTTGCTTCCGGATCTAATACATTCTCAAATATCTTTCCTTTGAGCAAAGCAGTGGGAGTTTCATGCCCACCTTCTGAAGAGAGCATCTGGAAAAAAGCTATTTTCATATTACTCTTTTTCTCTCGGCGTAGTCTCTTTCCACATGTAAAGTAAAAGTGAAAGGGATGGATGATGTTTGATATACTTGTGAACGTATATGATTGTTTATCAGTTTTGAATTGATTTCTTTATGTCGGGGAATAAACCACACCTCTTAGTATCAGATTTTCATGACACACACATGGGAGGTAGTTATCAGAACACCAGTGGTAGCAGCTGGATTTATTTTGATTGTGTAGCACTGAGTACAGAAACAGGTAGAAGGTCCCAATTTTGTCCCCAGCTAACACAGTCCTACAAAGAGAGGATGAGGAGAATGAGGGAAGCAATTGGCAAAGATTCCCCTCAATAATTCACTCTCCTGCCTATATACCAGTGGTTCTCAACCTGTGTGTCATGACCCCTTTGGGGACTGTTGAACGAGACTGTTCACCTGGGTTACAGATCAGGTATTTACATTACAATTCATAACCGTAGCAAAATTACAGTCATGAAGTAGAAACGAAAATAATTTTATGGCTGGTGGGTCACCAGAGCATGAGAAACTGTATTAAAGGTCGCAGAGTTAAGGAAGGTTGAGAACCACTGCTCTATACAGAGGAAAATTGATATCAGCCTGTAGATCTGTTGCTCTATCCCTGGGACAGAAACTAAACTGTGAAAAATGGAAAGTTTTCCTTTTGATGGCTTTTCCCTCTCTCGGATGCAGTTAGTTCTAACACTGTCCCAACAGGATCTGTGGCCTCTCTGGGTGCTGGAGTGTTAGGTTGAAAGGGTATGCTTTTCCTACATCATTGTGCCTTAATCTTCTTAGATTTTTCTACAAAGAAATCACATTAATCAAGTCCCCCTTCTGCTATATGAAAGGCTCAAGCCGACTAATGCTCAACTTTGGGGAAATTGGATATGGGTGAAAACCCTGACTAGAAACAATACCAGTTCCTTCTATAATGCTGTGTTGCCAGAGTCTTACATCAGGGCTGGAGTTTCCAGCACACAGTCTGTGAAACATGCGAATGCTGCTGTGAGCCCCAGAGATACCATGCATGGTTAACTGGCAAAATATCCAATCTATATGTATGCACAAACAGAATGAAATGTTTGCCTTGGAAATGTTGAGTAGGATTTATGGATGTGCCTTGGCAATGGTGTATAAAGGACATAAGGCAAAGACTGGTGTTTATTTGGTTATAACCAGGACAAAATATGTCTGAAATGTAATCTGACTTTAAGGACACTAAGTTCAGAATCCACTTATCTGAAATATAGTTGTGTTTTGAAAAACCTTTCTTAGGAAATGATTTACATATTTAACAACTCATTCATTAAGTATTTTTAGAACCTTTTGAAATGACTTTTTCCACTTCCAGATTCTAAAACACATCCCTTTGAGTTTCTTTAAGAGGTGTCTGGATTTTCAGAATTGCTTTCAGTTGTTAAGAACCCTGCCTAGAAAGTATGATACATGATCAATTTAGAAACAACACATTATATTAATAACTCATAACAACAATATAATATGTAAGTGTATATAATATGCCAATTTGCAATAAGATTTTTAAAAAACGAGAAATCCAAAGGCCTCCAAACAAAAATCTTCATGTCTTATACAGGAATGAGACTAGTGGTTCCCTGAGAACAAATCAGTAAAATAGAATGTAAAAACATACCATTTCTTTAAGAAAGTATTTAAAATTGGTGCATATTTTATGAGCACGGCACATTTGAAATTGGGATAGACAGCTTTGTACAATGGCAGTATTGTAGGCAGGTTTATTGAGGCGTGATGATTGCTAATTGAAAATTGGGATAGACATATTTCAATTCGTAGTAACCTGTAGTGACTGGCCACTGTATAAAATAGTATAGTCCTAGAGCCTACATTACCTTAAAAATTTTTTATCAATACATAATAATTTATTTTTTATTAAGTATTTTATTTATTTATATCCCAAATGTCCCCCCTCTCAGTTTCCCTAAGCAGAGCAGGAACCTGGAAGCAGGAGCTGATGCAGAGGCCATGGATGGGTGCTCCCCATAGCTTGTGTAGACTGCTTCCTTATAGAACAGAGGTCCTCCAGCTCAGGGGTGGTACCACTTCCAATAACCCTCCACTTCCCTATGATCACTAATTAAGAAAATACCACTTAGGTTTGTCTAGAGCCGGGTCTTCGGAGGTATTTTCTTAGTTGGGGTTCTTTCCACATTGTGTCAAGTGGACATAAAACTATCTATCACAGTTAGCTTTTGAATCTGGCCCTGTGATCTTCTTTTAAAAACACAGTTTCAGGTTCACTTGCCGCTCGCTCTCTTACAGTTTTCTCCATTCCTTAGTGTATGGATAATGTCCAGCTTAGTACTAACCCTCATACACATCCTATACACCCAGTAGGGATTCATCTATTTTCAGTCTTTCAATTCATTATCTACAATGGAACTTACCCTGTGATCTTAACCAACCACTGTTCAGTGGGGCACGTGGCCCATGCGCAGTTACAATGTATCTATCTACAGCAGGAAGTGGCAAGCATTTGAACAAACCATTAAGAGGAATGGATTTCATTCCAACTTGAGAGTGTAGAGAGGTAATAGAATCAGAAACCGGGGTTCATGTGAGATCTTCTCCCAGGTTTCTTAACAAGGAAGACTATATGAATGCTAATCTGAAGAACATGTCTGCCAAACTCACTTATTTTACCATTTAGATTTTATCTGTGTCCTTTCAAGATTAAATATGGTTTTAGTTTATAAAATTCTGAAAACTACATGCCAGAGACATTTACATGTTATTACAAATTGTCAAGGCATAGAACTAATGGTGACCTACCGCGAGCCTGTGGATGTAATGATTGGTAATCTATCAAGTTTGGATCACCCTGTGGATGTAATGATTGGTAATCTATCAAGTTTGGATCACTTTGAGCCATATTGGAATCCAGGAGGTTCACAGCACACCCGGGGTGGTAATGTATTAGATCATTCTCATTGCGCTTCTGCTTTTCATTTCATTTGGAGCAAACATGACCAATACATCACGTGATCTAGTTGGTTCACAAAGAGCTGCTGCCATTATGTTGTCTCAGGAGTTATCTAAGCAAAGGATGAAGATGGTGAAGTCTAGGAAAGTGATTATGCTATTCAAGCAAGAAGAAAATACCAAGACCATCCCATAGATGACTGCGAGCATCCACTTCTGTGTGTGTAAGTAAGTGAACAGGATCATGGAGATAATTAAATAAATGCTTGATTTTTTATTCAAATCTTTTATGTATGCACCCCGTGTGTGTGTGTGTGTGTGTGTGTGCCTTATGTGTGTGTGGAGGCCAGAAGAGAGCATCAGATTCCCTGGAACCAGAATTACAGGCACTCGTGGGCTGCCTGACATGGGTGCTGCGGTTCCTTTGATATGTGTATATGTGCACGAATATGCACATATGCCTAATGATGAGATGTCAGTAGGCCCAGATCATTTTTTCCACTGCCTTGACTCTGCCTACTTCTCCTGACTGCAGCCTTGGGAGGTCAGAGGTTTCCAGACACAGATTTTTTAGTTACAACAGTATCAGTAGGCACTTTTTAAAGTATTTGCTGTCTCCAAATATATGGATTAAATGATTCCAAAAGTCCTATAATTCATAAAAGGGCCCCCGTCTCTTTTATTTTTCTTCTTTTAAATTTTACATTGCCCCAACTTTCCATTAAATTAGATCTTCACTGTACCCATGCTCCCTCAGAAGCCAACTAGGTGCCAAGGTTGTACAAGTTGATTGAGGGCTTCCAGCTGCATGAGGTTGTCCTTGTTTATTTCATTCACGTGTGAACAGCATGCATTTTTATGCTGGTAAACTTTGTGTGAGGATATGATCTTATAATGGTCCGAGTATGAGGTTTGTCCTCAAGTAAGGGGTGGTTGGGGTAGGTGGGGGTATGATGTTAATTAATTCGGATGGGAGGTTTAGAATGATATCTTACTGTCAAAGATAAAGAAGCCCACAGAAGAACTTCATTCTTTCAGGAGAGAGGGATTCAACAAGGCTACCCACAGGAGGTAATGTCTGAAGCACATTCAGTGGCTTTAGCTCTGAAAGGCTGGCTGGGTGTTGTTCTATAGGGATTTGTCCAGGCAAGTATGTGTTTGTTTCCATTTACTAACTGCAGGTTTGGCACTGGTGTACAGTGTAAGCCACACCAATGGAGATACTGTATTTCATTTGTTTCTTCAATATTAAGGGAAAAAAAGGAAGGAAAGAAGATTCTAATTGAGATGGAGTGATGTGAGTATGAACGTGTGTAATTTAACTATTTCTCTACTAATACCTGCCTAATTACAGTAATTAGGAAGCCAGAGTTCGCTGTTTGGAATGAAAACTTCTGAGAAATGAGGAGGTACAGAAACAAGGTACAGAAAGCAAGTCTTATGGTTCTTCAGTTTGTGCAGGGAAGCTCTAACCGGTGTTTTTCCTTAGAAGTGCGTGTTTATTTGCAATGAACAGAGAGTAGCTTCTGGACACTGTGTGTGTGTGTGTGTGTGTGTGTGTGTGTGTGTGTGTGTGTGTGTGGTCAATGTGTTTGTATCTCTTTGTGTATATATATGTATGTATGTGTCTGTGTGTATTTGTATGTGAGTCTATGCACGTGTGAATGTGTCTGTGTGTGTATTTGCATTTGAGTCTGTGTACATGTGTCTGTGTGTGTATTTGTATGTGAATCTGTGTGCATGTGTGTCTGTGAGTATACGTGAATAAAGTCATTATTTGGTGTTGCCGCTGCTGGTAAGGTACAAACAAACAAACAAACAAAAACAAAAACAATACAGAATTTTCCAGGTTAGCAATTTATTATAGAGTTGTGTTTTTGTTTTTGTTTTTTGTTTGTTTCTAGAAAAGACCTTTTTCTAGTGTTAGAATAAATTTCTGGGATGGAATTTAGGAAGTTGTGACATGAAGATTCATAGAAGGGTACTTGCTGGATCTGAAAATACTTAAGCTGCATGGAACTTAAAGAGATGAGCTTGTGGAGATCGATGAAACGGTCTGTAACCTCTGGGAGAAAGAAGATGGTAGTGCCCAGCTGTCCTCTCTTTGGCATGCTCGGTCCCTGCCCCATGCTTCTTGTCTCAATGCTTCTGCAGTGCTGGGTACAGGACGGGAGAGCTCCCCAAATGTGCCAGGGCCAGGGCTGGGTGCCTTTCCAACCCTGGTGAAAGCCAACTGCCTCAATGAATCAGTAATGTTTCTCTATCGTCTCTCAGCACAGCACTAGCCTGGATCGTGTCCACATTCCTACCCTTGACTCTCCAGGAGTCAGGACTTTCTTGTTCCTTCTGGCATGCTTTCACATCATGAGTACATTTTATGATATGTCCATCTGCTATCTAAATAAGAACAGTATCATGGGGAATGTGGCCCAGAGTTCACTTAAGATCCGTAGCAGGCTCCTGCCTGCGGATTCCAGATCGGCAGCCACAAATGAGCTGTATTAAGATTCTCTTGGATGCTGTAGAGCGATCTGGGCCTACGTTACACCTCAGAGTGTTAAATACCTCCCTGAATGGAATGTTTAGGTAAGCCATGTAGCCTTGTCAGGGGAACAAACTCACAAATCCTAGCTAAATAGTTTGTGGTGTACTATTAGGAATGCTAGATAAGGCCGTTCCATATAACTCTGAAAATATGCCAGTCTCTCAACAGTTTAGAGAGAAATCCCTGGAGAGGTACTTTTGAACACCATGAGAAATGATACTGCCATGTGGAGACACTCAAACAGTGTCCTCATATCCTCCAGCTTGCTAATGTAAAAATAGGAGGGATATTTATGCCTATGGGGAAAATCTAAATGTGAAATAAGCCACCGCTGCTAGCAGGTTTTCCTGCCCCTCAGTTATAGTTACTCAAGAGTCATGGAATCATAACAGCTTTAATTGAATGTGTTAATGTATAGTCTGCAAACCATCATGGAATCTGTGACATTCCTATTCCTCAATCATTAACCATGTTCAGAAAGAAAAACAAAGTGATCAATTCTTAGCATGGGTAAACATTTAATTAATGTCTGTAATAAGGCAAAGCTTTGAGGACATGCTCTGTTATTGAGCTCTTAGTGGGAACCACATGCTAGTTACCAACTTGGAAAGTTTTCCAGGGACTAATTGTATTTTACATATCGCACACAAAAGTGGTACATTTCATCAGACCTGTTGGGGAAACACAAAATGATGTGTCATAAGTAATCCTATCCCCGAATTAAGAATGAAAGGGTAACAGTCAAATGGCACTGGCCTATTTCAATGATTGTAATAAAGTCCATTAACTGTACATTACAAACAGAGGTGTGTGAATTTCCCAGCATTAAATTGTGAATGCCATTGAAATGTGGCCTTATTACCTAAGGCTTGGCTATAGCTGCTCTGTCAGCCAGGGAGCGCCTAGCTTTGAGTTCCCAAGAAAAAGCAAGCATAAACTATAGTGCAAAGCTGCTTTGGATGGAGGCTTCACTGAATTATTAAGTGTTCAAACGGTGGCTGATCTGCCCACTCACGTGAGAAAGATTAATTATTTGGCTTTATGTATGGAAACAGGACTTGACAGACAAGCACGTCATTACAGTTTGTAAGTTGTGTTTGACAGTAGGAAGAGGTGGATAGGTAACTTGTGAATTTTGTTTGATACTCTGTATTGGTCTTTCCAAGACAGGTCTAGTCCTAGGAGAATAACTAGAGTTTAAAAGTGAATGCTGTATACATCAATGGACAATATATAGGCGGATAGACCAAGGGATGTTCATTTTTATGCTCTTTTTGACAATTTGAACACCTTCAAGTAGATGACAAGAAAATTCCTTTTTCCTATGATTCTGAATGAAGTATTTTCAAAATATGTCACACCATTGCACATATCATACCACGTGGGCTTGATTTTGAATTCTCAGGAACACAATAATTGAGACTTAGACTTCATGACTATCTTGGAGCATGACTCCCCTTCCTTGCCCTTATCACATCTGTTTTATATTGACATGTATGACAGGAAAGAGTGCAGCCCTAGGGCGCTAGGATGGGTTATCGAGGGATGTTGGGGATATTGCCAAGAGTTTATCAGCTTTTCACCCTACGACTTAGTTATTCACTTCTCTGGAGGAAGTTTCTTATGCTGTGATGCTAATGGTAGATAGAAAGTCTTTCTTCGGAAATAAGGAAAATTAAGAAAAGTAGCTAAGATAGTCTTTTCTTGCTTAAGAATGTTCATGTTCTTCTTGTCCCTGGCATACATTCCTCACTTTCTGACCATGTCTGTATTAAACAAAAGTGTTATTCTTATTGCTAAAGTCCTCGCTGATAGCCAGGGTTAGACACAGGCACACACCAGAACCTTCTATCTAATATTAAAACATATTTTCAGAAGAGTGTTTCAGACAGGCAGGAAAAGTGAGCTGAAAACGTGTAGATTTTTCTAGTTGAAAAGTACAATTATTATACAGAAATTAGAAAATAAAATAAAATATAAACAACAAACACTTTGTTGCTAAGGTGAACCTCTCAGGTTTCAGGCATTTGACTCTTAGGCAAAATTACTTGAAATTTGTTAGTACAAATTGTGAGCATCTAATGGTGTGTACTTCTGAATCTAGATTTAAGGACCTTGTTGGAGCCCTTGGGGTTGCATGGGGCACCCTCTCTTCTCTCCTGTATACTTGTGGGAGGGACCCTTAGGAGGATAGGATAGTATTATGCTATTTCTTACTTCAGGCTCCTAGTTGCAAGTATAGTGTTTTCCACATAATAGGCCTTCAATTAATATCTCTTTATAAAAATGTTTCTTTGTTGCATTTTAATTTATATGTGTAGGAATGTTCTACCTACATGTTTGTCTGTGTACCACATGTATGCCTAGTGCCTGCATAGGCCAAAAGAGAGCATTAGATCCCTAATGATTGGAGTTACAAGAGTTGTAAGCCACAATGTGGGTACTGGGAAACAAATCCAGATACTCTGCAAGAGCAACAAATGAATGCCCTTATCTGCAGAGTCATCTTTTCAGTCTCTGTGAACGAATCTCTCTTGAATGACTATTATAAGCTATTGAGCTATTTTTTGTTAGCACTGTATTTGAAACCAATTATGCTGAGTTTCCTAAGATGGGTTTCAAATCCTGATTTTCTATGTGATGTTTAGAGGTTTTTCTTGCTGTTTTTCCTCATCCAATATAATAATGACAATTTCTGAGTATAAGCCTTTAGTATCTGGATAAATTAAAATAGCTTTCTCCTGACATAGCATCTGGAGAAAAGCAGATAAATAGGAGAAATACAATATTTGAGAGCAAGTGGGCCAGGCAGACTGAGATTCCATACAAGGAAGAATTCTTCTGAAGGTAGCAAAAAAGATCACTTGCCCTTTCCTTCCAAGAGTCTATTTTCTCTTGGGTTGTAGATAACAGGCTAATCTACACAGAGGGTCTCTACTGGGGCAAAGGGAATTCCATGGAATTTTCATTGTTGTTGCTGATGTTTGTTTGTTTGTTTTAATGAAAAGCACAGATGTGACAGATTTGAATCTAAATAAGCCAAAACCACAATTGCTTTCCCCATGAGACATTTGCTGGCAACTATAGATTGTGAATATGTTTTGTAAAAGATGCAGTCTTTAAAACAGTCCTTATAAATATGCTACAGAAAATAATGGAAAGATGTCCAAGACAAAAAATAAGTTTTAAATTGGTAAATAGAAAATACCTCCCTGTACAAAATAGAATGGCCATCGCAGAGCTTAAAACCCATTCATAACTCTAGTTCCAGCAGGTCTGAAGCCTTCTTTTACATGATTACACGGACATATGTGCATTCAGAACACTCTGAGTCATAAAATAAAAACAAATCTTTAAGGCAAACTTAAAAAAAAAACCTTTGGCTGTGTAATAAGTAAAAGTGAAATGCGTGTAAATAGCAAAAGGGTGGGAAAGAGAAAAAAGTGCTCTAAGGTTGATGTGTTATTATCATCTCTTTTCTCATTCTATTTTTTAATTGAATAAAATTAATAAAATTTAATTGAAAATCAGTATATGCTCGTGATATTCTCCTTCCCTTCCTACCTAAATCCACACCCTTTCTTTCACTTTCTCATTAGAAAACAGACATCTATAATAATAATAGTAATAATAATAATAATAATAATAAATTAAATAACAGACCAACAGAACAGGACAAAACAAATATACAGGAAAAACAAACAAACAAACAAAAGCACACGAAAGACACACAGTTGAGATACACACATTTGCACTAACAGAAACTTGAAGGCTTGATGCCCCAGGGTAGGGGAATTCAGGACAGGGAGGCAGGGGTGGGTGGGGGCGCACCCTCATAAAAGCAGGAGGGGGGGAGTGGGATAGGGGATTTCTGGGGGTGAAAATTGGGAAAGGGGATAACATTTGAAATGTAAAGTAATAAAATATCCAATAAAAACAAAACATATAAGCAAGAAGTCTGTAAGGTTAAAAAATAAAACCACCCAGACAAAGCTTCATAAGACAAATAAACAAAACAAAAACAAAACAAAACAAAACAAACAAAAAACAACCAACCCTGAAACAAAACAGAACCACCTCTCTGGAAAACCCTGGTTTGTTGTGTATTGACTATCTACTCCTGGGCATAGGGTCTGCCCTTAAATGTATACTCAGTTAAACTCTGTTGGAACGAAACAAATTTTCTTTTGTCAGCAGTTATCAATTGGAGATGACTTCTGGGTTAGGGATGTGGGCTTGTGTCTCCTTACCCTTTCAGCATTGAGATCCCATTTAGCCTGTGCAGGCCCTCTGCATGCAGCCTTAGTTTCTCTGAGTTCATACATCATCAGTCAATCCTGCTGTGTCTAGAAAGCCTTGCTTCCTTGGGGTCTTTCTTCCCTACTGGTTCTTACAATCTTTTTGTCTCTTCTTCCACAGTGTCCTGAGCCCTGAGGGGCAGGATTTGATCCAGACATCAAAGTTACGTCTAAGTGTTCCAACGTCTTTCACTGTCTACATGTTGTCCTGTTGTGCATCTCTGTATTTGTTCCCATCTATGTCAGGACAACATTCCACTGATGATGACTGAGTAAGACGCTGATCTAGAAGTACAGCATAATGTTGTTAGAAGTCATTTATTGTGACATTCCTTTAGAAAAACAGTAGTATACGACTTTCCCTCGTCCATACCTATCAATTCTTAGGTTCTTGGCCTCCTGGGCAGTGTGGGGCGTGGCTTCCATCTCTGGGAGTGGGGCTTAGTTCCAATCACGCAGTAGGTGTTTACTCTCGTAACTTTTGTCCACTATTGCAGGAGTGTATCTTCCAGGCAGGTCACCATTGTGAATAGAAGGGTTTTACCCTTTTCCTCTGGTAGTTTGCAGGGTACCTCGGTATACCATAAGCACTAGCCAGTATGGGATGATGGCTTTAGTAGGCACCAACTCAACACTTCCATGTTCAGTGAGTTATATGGCTGTTTTATTCAGTAGTAGGTCCATACCATAAGTTTGTGTAGGGCAATCAATAGCCTTGGCAATACCCTGTGTTACTTGAGGGATTTAATTGGGGCACCTTTGGCCAACATCATGTTTAGATGAAACCCATTCCTGGGGGTGGAAGTTTCATTTGGTGGCAAAAGATGTCTAGTTGGAGCTCTGTCTCACTGTGTTTTAGATTAGATTTCTTTTATACATGTATGTATTTTAAGAAACTTCTACTGTCTTAGACAAGTAATACATAAGACCCCCCCAAATGTTCTTCATTTTAGCTGTCCCTCCCTATATGTTTCCCTATTCTCTCTCCCTCCCCGTTTTATCCTTCAGTTCTAGTCTCCCTGCCACTTATAAAACTCAGTTTCATGAGGTTTCATTTATGAATTGTTCTTAGTGCCTGTGCTATGGATTTTCTCTTCAGAAAGCCTTTTCCTGTTTCAGTGAAGTCAAGGCTATTCTCCACTTTCTCTTTGATCAGGTTTAATGTATCTGGACTTACGTTGAGGCCCTTGATCCAATTAGAATTAAGTTTTGTACAGGGTGATAAGCATGCATCTATTTGGATTCTCCTATAATCAGCCATCTAGTTTAACTAATGCGATTTGTTGACGATACTCTACTCCCCCCCCTGCCCCCAGTGTACATATGTGGCTTTTTTATTTACAAAAACATCAAGTGTCCATAGGTGTGTGGATTTATATCTGGGTCTTCAATTTGATCCCATTGGTCAATGTGTCTGTTTTTATTCTAATACCTTGATGTTTTTATTACTATGACTCTGTAGTGCAATTTGAGAGTGGGACTAGTGATATCTCCAGCAGTTCTTTTGTTATTTAGGATTCTTTTAGCTATCCTGTGTAGGTTTCCATATGAAGCTGAAAGTTGTCCTATCAAGATCTGTAAGGAGTTGCATTTAGAGTTTTGATGGGGATTGCATTGAATCTGTACATTGCATTGAATCTGTACCCATTCAGCTCCTTGGGTACTTTCTCTAGCTCCTTCATTGGGGACCCTGTGCTCCATCTAATGGATGACTGCCATTTCTACTTTACTAACCCTACTGGTCTATGAGCATAGAAGTTCTTTCTATCTTTTGATGTCTTGTTTGATTTCTTTCTTTATGTCTTAAAGGTTTTATTATACAAATATTTCACTTGTTTGGTTTGAGTTACCCCAAGATATTTTGTGGATGCTATATTGTGAAAGGTGTTTTTCTGATACCTTCCTCAATCCATTTGTCATTTGTATATAGGAAGGCTATTGATTTTTGTGTGTTAATTTTGCATCCTGCTACATTACTGAAAGTGTTTGTCAGCAGGAGAAGTTTCCTAATTTAGTTTTTAAGGTCATTTATGTTCACAATCATATCATCTGGAAATAGATATACTTCGACTTCTTCCCTTCCTGTTTGTATCCCCTTGACCCCCTTCAGTTGTATTTCTTTAGCTAAGACTTCATGTAGTATATTGACTAGCCATAAAATGAATGGACAACCTTGCCTCATTCTGGATTTTAGTGGAAATGCTTTGAGTTTCCCTTTGTTTAGGTTGATCTTGACTATGGGCATTCTGTAAATTACCTTTATTATGTTGAGGTATGTCCCTTGTACCTATAATCTTTCTGGAACATTTGTCATGAAGAGATGTTGAATTTTTGTCAAATGCCTTTCCTTCATGTGATGAGATAATCATGTGGTTTTTAGCCTTAAGTCTGTGTATACAGTGGATTGTATCTATCAATTTATATATGTTGAACTATCCTTGCATCTATGGTATGAAGTCTACTTGTTAATGGTAGATAATCTTTTTGATGTGTTTTTGGATTTGGTTTGCAAGTATTTTATTGAGATTTTTTGCATCTATATTCATAAATAAAATCAGTCTGTAATTTTCTTTCTTTGTTGAGTTTTTATGTGGTTTAGGTATCAGGGTAATTGTGGCCTCATAAAACGAATTGGGCAATGTTCCTTCTGTTTCTATCTTGTGGAATAGTTTGAGGAGTATTGGCATTAATTCATTGAAAGTCTGAGAGAAGTTGGCATTGAATTCATCTGATCTTGATCTTTGGGAGGGCGACTTAATTATTGGTTATATTTCACTAGAGGTTATAGTTCAGTTTAGATTATTTGTCTGATCTTGATTTAACTTTAGTAGGTGGTATATATCAATAAGTGTATCCATTTATTTTATGATTTATTCATTTACAATTTGGTAGAATGCAAATTTTTAAAGTAAATTTTATGATTCTCTGAATATCTTTGCTGTCTGTTTTTATGTTCCCCATTTATCTCTATCTTTACTAATTTGGATCCCCTCTCTTCATTTTTTAGTTAATTTTAGCTAAGGGTTTATCAACCTTACTGACTTTTTCAAAGAACTAACCCTACTTCAATGATTCTTCGTGTTACTGTTTCTATTTTATTAATTATCAGCCCTGATTATTATTATTTCTTATTGTCTAATGTGTTATTTCTTCTTTTTGTTCTATAGCTTTCCGGTAGGCCTTTAAGTCACTCATATGAGCTCTCTCCATTTTTTTTTTTTTTAATGTAGGCACTTAGTGGCATGAACTTGCCACTTAGAACTGCCTTCATTGTGTCCCATAACTTTGTGTATGTTTATGTTTTAATTTTCATTCAATTCTAAGAAGTTCTAAAATTCTTTTTAGTATCTGTCTTGAACCACATTTCATCCACTAGTCATTTGTCAAGTTTCCATGAATTTGTAAACCTGCTGTTTCTGTTGTTGTTGACATCCAGCTTTAATCCGTGGTGGTCTGATAGGATAAGGGGTGTTTATTTCAACTTGTATTTATTGAAAATTGCTTTCTCTCCAACAATGTAGTCAATTTTGGAGGATGGTCAATGAGCTGCTGAGCAGAAGGTATGTTCTTTTGTGTTTTAGTGAAATGTTCTGTAAGTATCTGTTTGTTCCATTTGATGTATGATGTTGTTTAGCTCCAGCATTTTTCTGTTTAGGTTTTGTCTGCATGACCTGTCTGTGAGAGTGGAATATTGAAGTCTCCCATTGTCAGTGTGTAAGGGTCAGTATGTGACTTAAGCTATAGTAGTGTTTCTTTTATGAATGTGGGTGCTCTAGAATTTAGTGTGGAGATGTTTAGAAATGCAGTATTCTCTTGGTAGATATTTTAATTTAATAGGTGTGTAGTGTCCTTTCCTATTTCTCATGATTAGTTTTAATTTGAAGTCAATTTTGTCAAATGTTAAAATGGCTACACTGGCTTGCTTCCTAGGCCTATTTGTTTGTAATATCTTTTCCATCTTTTTACTCTAAATTGATGTCTATCCTTGATGGTAATAGGTACTTTTAGATGCCTAAGAAGGATGGATAATGTTTTTGAATCCAATCTATTAGTGTGTGCCTTTTATTGGGGGTATTTAGACCACACATTTTGAGAGTTTTCAGTGAGCAATATTTCTTGGTTCCTGTTATTTTCTTGTTAGGATACGGGTTTTTTCCTCCTGTCTTGATGTGCTGGTCTGGGATTATTTATCCTGTGTGGTTAACCTCTTCCAATTCATACTCTTTACACGTTCTGTAGAACTGGTTATATTTCTCCATCTATTGTGATTGAAAGTTTTGCTGGGTATAGTAGTCTGGTCTGGGTTCTCTAGTCCCTCTGAAGTCTTTTTCCAACTTCCAACCACGCCCTACTGGCTTTTAGAGTCATCATTGAGAAGTCAGGTGGTATTCCTATAGGTCTGTCTTCACATGCTTCTTAGTCTTTTTCACTTGAAACTTTTAACATTCTTTTTTTGGTTGTTCTGTATATTTAGTGTTTTGATTGTTATATGCTGTGGGTAATTTCTTTTCTTGCATCATCTATTTGGGGTTTTATATGTTTCTTGTACTTTGATAGGAATCACCTTTTATGGGATAAGATAATTTTTTTCCTATAATTTGATTGAAAATATCTTCTGTACCTTTGATCTGGGCTTCTTCTTTTTTCATCTTTTCCTATTATTTTTATATTAGGTCTTTTTATACTACCCAGATTCCATGGATGTTTTGTGCCTGGGTTTTTTAGATTCACTTTTTTTTTTTTTTTTTTTTTTTTTTTTTTTTTTTGGACTGAGGTATCCATTTCTTCTTTCTTTTCTTTAGTGCTTGATATTCTGTCTTCTATCTCTTGTTTTATGCTGGTGAATCTTACTTTTAAGATTTTTCTTTGATTTCATAGATGTTTGTTTCCAGTTTTATATCAGTTTGGGTTCTCTTTAGAGAATCTCTTCTTACTTTCATATCTTGAACTTGAATCATAAACACTTGGGTTATAGAGAGTTTAACGATTCAAAGCAACTGCATCTATTTGCTAATTCACATAGAAACATTCTGATGGCCTGGGGCATGATATGTGGTGGAATTTCCTTTCCAGTGTAAACTGTAATTCCATGCTCTAAGTTTTCTTTTGGACTTGAAGCCCACTCTTTTTATAATGGCCCATAGTCATCTGACTTCTGCCCTCCTTATAACGTCTCCTAGCCTTTCTTCATTGTACCCCAGATAGTCATTCTTACAAAGCCCTTGCACTATTTCCTGGGACTAAAATGCTGTTTCTTCAATTTCTTAATAAGGCGAGTTTCTTTTCCTTCAGGAACCAGTTTATATGCCACCTCTTTGTCAAAGTTTTGTTTGGCTCTGAGTGGTTGAATTTTCTCTGCTCTGTGCTGTTTTTTTAGCTCACCAACTATCTGTTGAGTTCTGTCTCAAAAATCACATAATTAATTATTCAGGGTTTATTTGTTGTCCTAGTTAGTTTTAGCTGTGAGCTTCATACAACCTGGGAAGTTGACTTTAGGAATTGCTTAGAAGGGATTGGTCTGTGAACCAATGTCTGAAGTGCATTGTCATGGTTAATAACTAATGTGGCAGGGGGTACATCCCTTTGTGGGCAACATCATCCCTAGGCATGTGGGCCTGATCTGTATAAGAAAGCTAGAAGATTATATGTCTGGGAATGTGCCAGAGACCAAGCTAAGCAAGGAGCATTCTTGAAAATTTTTCTTTCCAGGCTCCTGCCTTAAGTTTCTTCCCTGACTTCTCTCAATAATGGATCAAGACATAGAAGTATAAAAAGAAATAAATCCTTTTCTCTTCCATGTTACTTTTTGTCAGAATATCTTATCACAGCAGCAGAAAAGGCAAGCTAGAACATTTGTGCCGTCTAGCTCTGCTTCCCTTTTACACTGCTGGCTTCGTGAGTCCTTGCATGACTGAGCTTGTTAGCTGCTGTTCCACTAGATGGGCTGAACTCAGCGCCATGTTTTTCTTCCTTCTCTAAGACCCTGGCCTGCAAACATTGTTAAGTACTAGTTTGTCCTGTGTAGAGTAGTGGTGAACCTCTAAGTCCAATTCTTCCAAAGAGATGAATTGGAAATCCTAAGTAATGAATGGCATGTGATCATCTTCTATGAACACTGACTATGGAGAGATTATCCCTTTTTCCCCAACTCCCCCCCATTTCATGCTATACTAAAGGAACTTTAGTAGTACCAGTATTAAAACAATGCATTAACTGAAATGATACTGTCTCAAATTTTAAATGTTGGTTATTACTAAACAACTGGTTAGCATTAAATTTGATGTCTTAAGGGCGTTCTTTCAAACTACTTTGTTCATTATAAAGTACTTCTCCTCTGGGAAACAGAAATCATCAATGTGAAAGAATTTCTTCCATGGTTTCTTATATCAGAATCAAGATGTAAGGTGCAGTGGAGTAGTGTGCTCTTCTGGTAATGGAATTTCTCCTATTGGGCCTGACTGCTCACACCATACTAGCCAAGCCTTCTTTTTTTTTTTTTTTTTTTTTTTTTTGGTTTTT
>NC_034591.1:1112855-1119220 GCF_900095145.1 Mus pahari
GTAGACCAGGCTGGCCTTGAACTCAGAAATCCACCTGCCTCTGCCTCCTGAGTGCTGGGATTAAAGGCGTGCGCCACCACGCCCGGCTCGCCAAGCCTTCTTTTTTAAGCATAGGTAGTCCTGGTTAAAATTCCATTAAGTCTACAGGGTGGACCCTAAGTCTTTAGTGACACAATTTTCTTTTTCTACATTAAATCTACATATAACTGATTGCAGTTGAGCAGTTGTCTTAATTCCTATTGGAACATGCATTTTGGTAATATAGGAACATTCCCTATAGAACAACATTACTTATGAGAATCCTGTTTATGATGACCAATTTACAAAGGAAAACTTGTTTGCCCAGGGTATCTTTAGATAATATTGAACTCACATCTGTATCAGATATGATATTTGTTCATTTATGTAAGGGAAGGCAAACAAAGTGAGTAGTGTGGGGGCAGTTAATATTAGCATGCTTACTCATTTGAATAAGTGGGGCCAACACTGGTTTAAAGTTAGGCAAGTTAAAACTTTTTAATATATTTCTGGGCTCCAGTCCCTTAACTATGTCCATCTGATGTTTGAAGGTAAGCTATTCTGGCACTTATGAAAAAGAATGTCCTGCTTATATTGTGCAACATGTACATAGCTTTCCAAATGGAATTAGCAAGGCTAGACATCTGCATGGTTCTTTCCTGTGGAGACTAACTTTAGACTAGAGAGACTGCAAATATTGTCAACTTCTGTCTGGAAAGCACTCTTATTTTTAGATTATTCTTGATTATTAAATAAGCATGAAGATAGTTCCATCCTTAAATAAATTGATTTTATCCATTAATAGTGAGTTACAATGCAGGAGAAACAAAATAAAAAGGAAAGAAGTCTTAACTTTTGGTTGAAAACAATATTCATGGACCTAATTGTGATCTCATTAAGAGCTATTGACCTTGTGTCTGAAAGACGATTTCATGCACCACTCTGGATGTGATTTCCTGTCAGCACAGGGTAACAACGAAAACCTGTTTTGTTTCTGGTCACATTAATTACAATTAAAACTTATCAAGAGAGCCTGAAGAGAAGGTTTCACAGCAGACACCCACCTTTGCAGTGAGTGTCCACATTTCAGAGATGATGTGATTCTGAGAGGAACATTATTATTCTATGATGGGAACTGGTATAGAGAAGATCAGGGGAAGCATGACACTCTGTCTTAATCCATTTTCTGTTGCTATTACAAAATATAGGGGTTCAGATAATGTAAAATAATGGAGTGTTTCTTTTTATTATTGTTGTGTTTTTAGTATTGTTGTGTTGAATAGTATAGAATAGAGTTTATTTAGGACATGGAGAGGAGAGTTGGGGGAGTAGTAGAGACAGAGAAAGGCAGAGAGAGGGAGGGGAAGGCAGAGAGAGAGAAAGGGAGAGAGAGAGAGAGAGAGAGAGAGAGAGAGAGAAAGAAGAAGAAGAAGGAGGAGGAGGAGGAGGAGGAGGAGGAAGAGGCCAGCCAAGAACACATGGAAAGAGAGGGGGAAGGGAATGGGGAGAAAAGGGATAGAGAGGGAAGAACGGAAGGCAGTAAGAAGAGAAAGAGCAGAGAAGAGAAGAGAGTGAGGAGGGGGCAAGCAGCCCCTCTTATAGTAAGTCAGGCATACCTGGATGTTGCCAGGTAAATGTGGAGTGAAGTGTAGAAGAAATACCAATAATTCTCTCTCTCTCTCTCTCTCTCTCTCTCTCTCTCTCTCTCTCTCTCTCTCTCTCTCCCTCCCTCTCTCTCTCCCTATCTAATGTATATGCGGTAAATCTACTACTTTTAATTGCCATTACAGTCCCCCACTACCAGTGTCTTGTAGTAACAGAACACTTTAGCTTATTTAATCCTGTTGTTAGGTCTGAGCCCTGCAAACTCCCCGTGGAAGGAAGTTTACTTTGAGGCAAGATTCTGGGGTCTCCAAATCTAAGAGCATGACATTTGTGTCTGCTTAGTTTCTGGTGACTGTTCATTTTTGTACTTCATAGTGTAGCAGAAGCCAATTCATGGTGAGATGGAGCAAGTATGCTAGTTAAAAGAAGGAGGCACTCATATTAATTCAGAGCCAAATTACCATCATAGAGGGCCCACCTATATGACATCATCTAATCTCCATTTATCTTCCAGAGGCTCCAATTTGCAATTCTAAGTTTCTAACACATAAACTTCTAAGGTACTTGCTTAAACTATAGTTGATAAACTATTTCCCCACTAGTGAAATTAGCCAATTCTAGCCAGATTAGATTATATTAAATGCAGGTTTATTGGGAAGTCACCCTTGGGCGGGTTCACTGGGGAGGGAAAAGAGAAAGAAAGACCATATACAGAGAGAGAAGTAGAAGAAAAAGAGGGAGTGAGGGGCCAAATGCCTGGATTGTATAAGAAAGAGCCTATGGGAGAAGGGCAGCCCAGTCCCAGGGTTGGAAACTTCAGGGTTGGGGGCAGGGCATGCCAGGTAGAGACTGAGAGATGCTGGGAGAACCTGTAGGCCAGGTCTGCTTTGATACGTAAAATATGTAACTCAGCCCCTTGTTTTAGGGTCTGAAACCAACCAAACATACCTTGTCACAGGTATGGTGAAGTTACAGAGTTTTGTAAAGAAAGGAGCAATCGCACACTTGGGGCTCTTTTGTCAAGGGCGCTCAGTGGACCTGGAGCCACGGAAAGGCGCTGGTTTTGCAGCCAGGGCTCGTAGATCTGGCTGTACTGCTGACTGGTCTTCTCATCTGGGTCAAGTCCTCCTAAAAGTCAGTGTCCCTGCTGGTCAAATTTTGTTGTTTTAACCGAAGGGTTAATTGAAGGGTTGTTTTAACCCTTGTGCAATTACAAGAGGGCAAAAATGAAAGGCTGGAAAGGCAATACAAATGTAAGTGATCATTGCCACAAGCTCTTTGATCTTTGCTCTGAGATTCATACCTTAAATTCTGTTAGTTGGCTTTTCTTTATGTACTAATAGTACAGAAATAATGAACAGATAAGTGGGCTTTCCATTACAGTCTTTAATTGGAACTAACTCAAACCCCAACCCCTGGGACATCTTCCTACACCATAGACACCAGAAACTTTCAGAAAATGCTTCCAGAGAACCACAGTATCTCCCAGAGTATGTAACTCTTGGCCTATCAACTTAAGATTTTGGACTGTGAATAGCAAGGTTTTTTGGACACAAAGAATAGACAAATCTAAAAGAAAACAGAAGTCTGCCAGTGGGAGTCCATGATGAATCAGGTCTTTATTTTTATAACTTTCTTTTTCAAGTTATTTCTAAAGGAAATAAAACCACCTTTCTTTCTCAGTGACTCAGTTGCAGACAGATACTGGTCATTCACTAAAATTAATTGATGCATGTTTCGTTTCATCTGTCAATAGCTCCTCTAAAGTAAGTTATACATAGGGACAATTAATTATCTAAGAGCATGCTCCTTGCTTACCCACTGATTATTTCGTCTTTGGATTTAGTGAGATGACTAAAGACGTGTGTTATTTTAGTTTCTAAGTAATGAGTGACCCTTTTAAACAGCACCAAAATGTCATGTCTTTAACTTTAAAAAGATGTTTTGGGAGAAAAAAGAATATAAAACCAACTTTTGATCTTAGTGAAAGTGAATTTAAAGACATTGTCCCTGTCAGTGTCCCCGACATCAAGTCTTCTCTGGAGATTGCTTTGAAAATTGAATCCTAGGAAATGCTTTTTGTTTCTCAGGATACTCTTAAGTACCAAGAGCAATGTGATTGCTCAGTTGTGTTTGCTTGTCATTTGAACTTCAAGAAACTTGAAGCAAAATGTGAAGCTCAATGGAGGCGCCGATGTTTGCTTCAGTAGATGGCTTTTTTGCATTTTTGCCCTTTTGAATGGCTATGTGGGATTGTTGCTTATTTCTTATTGTAAACTATATCTTTTTTTTTTTTTCTTCTGGAAAGAATCATGGTATGAAAAGAAATAAAATAGGAGATGTTAAAAATTCAAGAAAGAGAGAGACATGGGGAAAGTCATTGTCACCATTGTCATCATGATTATCATAGAGTATAGATACTAAGCACAGAATGAAACAGTTGTATTTTTTTTTAAGATTTATTTATTTTATGTATATGAGTACACTGTCGCTCTCTTCAGACACACCAGACGAGGGCATCGGATCCCATTACAGATGGTTGTGAGCCACCATGTGGTTGTTTGGTATTGATCTCAGGACCTCTGGAAGAGCAGTCAGTGCTCTTAACTGTTGAGCCATCTCTCCAGCCCTGAAACAGTTGTTTTTGATTATAAAATCATAAGATCTATAAAATAACTTAAATACAGCAAATGTTTAGCAAACATTTTTCCTTATTCTTCAGGTAATGATACTAGAGTAACAAAATGGCAGGTCTCATTTAGGCTTCATATTCCCTCTGCCACTGTCCCTGTGTTACCCTTATCCGGAGTGACCTTCCTATCTGTGATGATTTGCATATTCTTGGCCCAGGGAGTGGCACTATTAGGAGGTGTGGCCCCATTGGAGCAGTTGGATCACTGTGGGTGTGGGCTTCAATACCCTAGTCTTAGCTGCCTGGAAGTCAGAATTCTACAAGCAGCTTTCAGATAAAAATGTAGAAGTCGCAGTTCCACCTACACCACGCCTGCCTAGATGATACCATACTCCTGCCTTAATAATTATGGACTGAACCTCTGAACCTTATTAAAGCCAGCCCCAATTAAATATTGTCCTTATAAGAGTTGCCTTGGTCATGGTGTCTGTTCACAGCAGGAAAACCCTAACTAAGAGGATACATTACTACATACGTCTTTGATAGTTTGCTTTTTTCTCTCAGCCAAAGGTTTTAATTTTTAACTGTGTAAATCAATTTTAATTCACGTTAATTACTAAATGCCTTTGTGTAAACACACCACAATCATTTACTTGGTCCATTATTGAAAACATTTAGAATTTTTCTAGTTTTCCTTCTATTGCTGCTGCTGCTGGTGGTGCCTCCTGTGTCTCTATGTGCCTTGAATGTCTCTGATGAAAACTCAATAAACCATGCCTATCAACATTATTAGTACATATTTAGCCATAAAATCTATTTTCCGTATCTGTGTGATGACCCTCACTTGCCAAAAATGTAGGTTCATCTTCCAATAGGCAATATATTGCATCCTAAAGGAATGTACATCAAAGCTACCAGAAATCAAAAATGAGCAAAATTGAGGGTCTTGAGTCATCCTGACCCTCTATGTCATCTCTGTGACAAAGCAAAAAACATGCATGAGGATCTCAGAAAGCGAGCCAAAAACTAAACTAAGAAGACCATACTTGGTGGGCTTGTGCCTCGGTGCTTACTCCATGCATTTATGGCCTGGTTGTAAATACAACTGAGGATTTTTATGCTCTAGTACAACTTGCACCGAGAGTGACTTATTACTCTGGGGAGGATGTCTTCAACTGCTAACACCTCCAAACAATTGGATTAAAAGGATGGCCATTTCTGCTGGGTTACCAGCTCTCCTTGACATAGGGCTGGCTAGAGCTGCTAGTGTAGGGTCCTCAGAAACATCTCAAGGATTTGAAATGGCCCATTAGTGAAAGGGAGGAGGGTGTGGATGAGAAAGCTAGGCTGATTCCATGACAAGCTTCAAATTGGCAGTTAAGGAGACTAAGCCTAAATCTCTGTTTCCAAGAATTGGGCAATTTCAGGCAAGTCCAGGCCTCAGAAGCTGCCTTGCTACTTGGTCTGAGGAAAAGACAATGGGTCAGCAGCATTTTCCAGACTTCCTCAGCTACGTCCTCAGCAACAGTTTCTAGACCTCCACAGCAAGTTTCCAGTCCCCACACCCTGGTAATGAAATGTCGGTAGGGATGGATCCAACAGATTGACATAGAAGTCACCTACCCCAGAGTCCCCTAATGTGCTTTAAATCAGGCCTGCAAGCTCACTTGGTTGTCTCTCTGTCTTGATAATGGGAGACCTCAGTATGCTGGACTTCTGCAGACTCTTTGCTTTTGCATACTGTTTGAGTCAGGGTATCACTCTTTGGTGAATTGTGGACACACACACACACACACACACACACACTTCCACCAAAAGAGATAGGTAAAGCATCTAATTTTCTTTTCTTTTCTTTATTTTTTTAACTTACTTTATTAGATATTTTCTTCATTTACATTTCAAATGCTATCCCGAATGTCCCCTATACCCTCCCCCACCCTACTCCCCTGCCCACCCACTCCCACTTCTTGGCCCTGGCATTCCCCTGTATGGGGCATATAAAGTTTGTAAGACCAAGGGGCATCTCTTCCCCACAGTGGCTGACTAGGCCATCTTCTGCTACATATACAGCTAGAGACATGAGCTCTGGGGGTACTGGTTAGTTCATATT
>NC_034591.1:1119231-1143149 GCF_900095145.1 Mus pahari
GTTGAAGTCTCCCACTATTATTGTGTGAGGTGCAATGTGTGCTTTCAGTTTTACTAAAGTTTCTTTAATGAATGTGGCTACCCATGCATTTGGAGAATAGATATTTAGGATTGAGAGTTCATCTTGGTAGATTTTACCTTTGATGACTATGAAGTGCCCCTCCTTTTCTTAAAAGCAATACTCAAGCCAGCTTACTGGGTCCATTAGCAATATTAAGAGAGTACTGGAGGTTGAATCTAAGCACACTATGTAAGTAGTACTCTACAGTTGGGCCATATCCCTAGTCCAACAAAATTTTTTTTTTTAAATAAAAAATATTTTCATCTTGAGGAGTAGTGGGGAAAACAGCACAATAGGAATGTTCCATTTTACAGAAACCCTGAGATGTCTTCATCCTTCATCTAGCCAGATTCTTTCAGAGCCTGCCCAAATCTATGCATGAAAGCTGCCGTGTTAACCACTTTCTATCACTGTGACGAAATGCCCAAGACAACTCAAGGGAGGGAAGCTCTATTTTGGCTCACAGTTTTAGTAGCCTCAGTACAACATTGACTGACTTCAATACTTGCCTAAGATGAGGCAGATCACTATCAGGATAATTTGATGTGGAGAGCTGAAAATTTACAGGCAGGGAGGAGGAGAGAGAATGAGAAATAGGAAATATATATGTGTGTGTGTGTGTGTGTGTGTGTGTGTGTGTGTGTGTGTATCCTTCAAGGTATAACTCCAGTGACCTACTGCCTTTTATCAGGTCTTATCTCCTTGTTTATGTCACCTACTCATAGGACCAGCAAATTATGACTCCGTCAAAGCATTAATCATTTAATTGATGATTAATTTAATCATTGTATGGGGCCCTTATAATCACACTTAGTTCTTAAAATCTCATCAGCTTGAGTCTTTAAATACTTGAGCCTTTGGGAGGCTAGATCCAAATTAGAGCAGCCTCCACTGCTAATCTTGAACAGGACTGTTTGTTTTCCAACCCTGGTAAAAGGACTGAGATGCCTATTTTCATACCAAAAGAAGACCTGTCCTCCAAGTTCTCCCAGCATCCCTTGGTCCCTACCTGGCATATCCTGCCCCCATCCTTGAGCTTTCCAGCCCAGGAGCTGGTCTGCCCTTCCTCCAGAGGCTCCTCCCTATAAAATCCAGACATTTTGGTCTCTTTCCCCTTCTTCTCTTCTTTGTCTGCACATGCACCCCTTTCTCTCTTTCTTCCTTCCCCTGCCTCCTCTGTTTCCCCATGAAGACTTCCTGACCTTGGTCCTTGGGGCCAGTAAACTCACCCACTCGAGAGCAGCTTCCCAGTAAACCTGTCTTTCATATAATCTAATCTGGTTTAAATTGGTTTATTTCACTGGTAGTGGAGTAATAACCTATAAAGGACTAGAAAGCATGGCTAAAAGGCTCTGATAGGTTTTGCCTTTTACCCTTCTTCCCCATTCCCTTAGATCATATTCTTAAAGCAAGTAACCAGGGTCCATTTGACTCCACTTCCTCCTCTGGAAACTGACTACCTAGGTCCAGCTATTAAACTATTGATGGCCAGCAATGAAAAGCCGTGTTTTGGCTACTGTAATTAACATGCCCAATCAAAATAAAGCAACTCATCTTAACGAGAGGTTTACCCTTTCCTTTATAAAACAGCATTTGCCTATTAGCTACCTCTGCATCCAGAGGCAGTCCTTTGTCCCTCTGGGACAAATACCCCTTTCCCTTACCCCTTGTTCCCTTCCCCATCTTCCTGATCCTCTGGCTCCTGTTTTTGTCTTCTATTCCCTGCTCTTTGTCTCTCTGGGGCAAATATATCTCCTTTGTGCTAAGAACTTGGTCTTGGGGTATCTTGTGCTGTATTTAGTCTTCAATTCTAGTTGCTGTTGAGGGCTCTTTCCACTATACTCACTGATTTTTTTTTTCCCCTTTGCCACCGTTACTTTAGTAGTTATGTGCCATGTTCCTTTAAAAATGCATTATAAACTCAGTGGGAGCAGAGAGTTGTCCTTGACTCTCTTATGACCGTGCAGCATCTGTTCGTACGACCAAGCATGTGACGTAGAGGAGGGTTCTGAATCAGATGAAATTATTTCAGTTAGTAGAATAAAACGAAATTACTTTCGGAGGGCAAGGAATGTGACCTGGGGACATCAATCAAGGGTCATCCTGCTTTTAGAGCATCTATAGGTGCCACTGGGAGCACTGTAGAAATTCAGGAAAGGCTGAGTGAGACATCTGTGTTTTAGACTTTGATAACTGTTAGGCGGGAGCAAAATGGTCAGATGGAGTTTTATGTGCCTCATGGGGTATACGCTGGAAAAACTGAGTTAAGAAATCTTCACCATTGCTTCAGAAGGGCTGGGCTACACATTTAACTGAAAAAAAAAATTAGCTAAGGTCATCCAGTTATCGTCTCTTCTCATTTATATTGATAATACAGTAAGGTTTTCCTTGGTGGAAGAGTTTAATGACATGAGGAATTACCAAAATGAAAGTATGACTTTCACATGTGTCCCACTGTTCACTAATACTATCACCCAAGAAAATGTCTTGTCCCAAAAGCCAATGTCATTTCATTATATCACAGAAGACCGCTAGTTAATTAATGGCAACACTTTATCTGACAACTGTTATCCTCACTTTGGGCCATTTGTGTTTTTAAGAGAGCTCAGGTTCGAAGGAAGACAGACAATAATGGTTCCTAGTCGATGTGGACCAGGCACTGACTCCAAACTTAACCAAAAAGTCAATACTTATCTGTACCTTAGTGGAAATGCCAAGCATAGCAAAAGTCACAAACACATTTCCAACTGAGTGCTTGTCCTTATGTTTCTGGGTTCAAAGCTATTTGGAAGAATTTCAACATCAGATAAGACAAAACGGCCTTTGGGGGGAAGAAACGACAACAAATGGCAACAAATGCTGCAGAGACTGAGGCTTCAGAGAGGAAAACAAGACACCTGAGATGCATTCTAATCTCCCTAGGCGTGCTCCTTCCATCACTTTGCCTTCCTGATGTGAGCTAGCTCTTAATGCGACTCACAGCAGGCAGCCTTTAAAAGATTGAATGGGGAGTGGGTCCTGGCAAAGTAAAAAAAATCTTAATTTGTTGCCACAGGAGACAATTGACGAATTGTTTGCATTTTAAATTTGCCCAGGTTGAGAGTAAAGGCAAACAATGTGCAGGGAAGGATGCAGATCTGCAAAAACTAGAGCTGGCTTTGCTTCTCTGAAGGTCAAGGTCAGTGGGTGCACAGAGCAGAGATTTTTTTTTTTTTTTTCCAGCATTTGAAGAACTTCAGAAGCTTTCAAAATTCTGTCAGGTTGCACAAGACTCCTGCTGACCTCATGAAGTAATCGCTGTTGAAAGCTGTATATTGTTAAAACGGAAAAAGGTTGTATACCAGTAATAACACTTGCATGTAGTGAGTCAGTTTGGACTGTCCACCAGCATCGAAACGTCCTCGTAGGGAAAAAGGAATTAGTTTAAGAGAGAACAGCGTCGATTTAAATGGCTAAATACGAATTGTCACTAAGGACTACTTAGGGTGTAATGGGTGGGTTTGCCATTTCAGGCAACATAAGCATAGAGATCTAAAAATCACTGCTAGAGGAAACATTTCATCTAGGAACATGGCTAGGGAAGACCTGTGTGAACTAGATTCACAGAGTAAAAGGCGTGAGAGTTCACGGAGGGCAGGGACGACTATTCTACATTATCCATAGAACAGCTGTGTAGGTGCTTGTTAAAAACAGAGTCCTGTGGTCTTCCCCCTGGAGATTCTGATGCAGGGTGCTCAAATAATTGATTGGGAGGCAATTGGGCTGAGGCAGCTCCAAGCAAATTGTGTGCTTGTGAGTAAGCAAATCCAGCACACACTGAAACTCAATTCAGATGGGGGTAATTTAGTCACCTAGTTTCTATGGAATAGAACCTGCTTTCCCATGTGCTGTCTTTGTGAGTTGCTGGGCTAATTTCTGATGACCCATCTCTTCAATTGATTGCAGAAACAGCACCATATACACCTTCCCAAGCTGAGTGGCACGTGATAAAAGCCATGCTTATGGGTTGATATAAAAGACTTGTAAAGGGTTTTGTCTGTGCTTATTTTCAATGCAGCTTTATTTAGAAAGTGTGTGGCCCTAGATCTGTGATGGGCTGAATTATATATCCCCTACCAAATGTGGAAGCAGTAAATTGCTTAGCAACGTTTAGTTTTGCTCTGTTTGCAATAGCTAGAAAATGCATACAACTTAAATGTTCTTCAGTATCTGAATAAATAATGAAAATGCCCACACATATAAACAACGGAATAGTCTTTAGCTGTAAAGAAAAATGAAATCATGGAATTTCCAGGTAAATGGATGGCATAGGAAAGATTATATCCAGTGAGGTAACTGAGACTCAGAAGGACAAATACCTCATGTTCTCAGTCATCTGTGGTTCCTAGCTTCCAATTTTCAGATGTGCGAATATTACCTAGAGTGTGAAGTGGAAAATGAAAAAATGGGGTAGGGATAATTTAGGAGAGAAGGAGGAAGTCTATACAGACAGTGAGGGACAAGGGACAAACAAGACTGAGGATGTTTGAAAAAAAAAAGGAATAAATATTATTTTACTATGTATAAATACTATATATAAATGTGTGTATATCTTAAATGAAACTATGTTGCTTGGGCTGACAATGGCCCTCACAAGAGCCATAGACTAACAAAGACCCCAGTGTCAGAATGGCAAACCACCTTTTATATTGTTGGTCAGAGCAGTCCAAGAGTCTCCCAAAGCAATATAGGCTGCTGCAATGCAATATTGCCTGTCTCCCATCGGATGAAGGCAAGTCTCTATTTGCTGAAGACACCATACATATCAGACATAGGACCTGGAAGATTTGAGCTGGCTCTAGCCTGAAAGCCTCCTTCCTGAGGACCAGGAGCGTCTGTGCAAGCTGCCCAAGGAAGAAATCAATCAGTAGTCCTAAGCAGCTGTGTCTCCTGTGAACTACACAGTGACCAGTGTGACAAGATAACTTTAAAGGTACAATAACGGAACTCTTGTCTTTGGTGGGAAATAACAGCTGTCTAATTGGGCTCAAGATCCACTGTACAGGAGGAAAATCATGCCTGGTTCTGAAAACCTAGGCAGATTTCTCTGGGCTAGTGAGGTCCTGGACCTTGGGAGAGAATCTACTACTGCCACCTTGCTAGACCAGCACAATTCCTACCTTTGTTCAAGACTCATCCTTACACCCACAGGTAAGTGCGGCTCCTACCCCTCAGCATCATCCTGACACCCACAGGTAAGTGCGGCTCCTACCCCTCAGCAGAGAAGTTTTTCTTTGCAGCATAAAGAGAGCAGTATAGAAAAATCACAGTCAAATGCAAAGGTCAACCGATTGTAGCATGCCTAGACCCCATCAGTATGTCTACCACACAACTCCTGCACGCGAGTCTCAGGGAACATTATGGAAGAAGGGGCAGAAAGAGTGGAAGAGCCCGAGGAACAGGAAGTCTGCTGTGAGGTAGCAAAGGCAGGGAAGCTACTCGACAGCATGTCTGCCTCAGCAATAGCACTGCCATAGACATTCAAGTGGGGAACCTCTCTGGGGTCCCCATCCCTAGCCAGAAAGCTGTAGTTAATTAAAGGCTACCGAGACAGAGGGAACTAGTCCTTTCCAGGGATAAACCCACTAATTAGTTATCTGATACCAGTGGTCAATCTTGAAATCATAGGCACACAAGCAACTCCAAATGGACTCAGCTGGTTATATTTATATATTTACGCTACAGACAGACAGACAGACAGACAGACAGACAGACACACACACACACACACACACACACACACACACACACACACACACCTATGTGTGTAACAATATTAATCAAAGAAAAGGGCCAGAGAGGTATAGTGAAGTGAGGGTACATAGGAGGGATTGGAGGGAGGAAAACAAAGAGGAGAAAACAATATAATTGTATTTTAATTAGACTTTTAAAAGGTTGGTGTTCGGGGTAAGCATTTTATTTTTTCAGTAGTCCTAGGGACAACAGAAATAACTAAGCATGTGAGAAAGGGAGGCAAGCACCAACAGGAAGTGCATTCAGGAGTGGGTATCACTTGGGAAGCTGGAGTCCATCCTGACTCACCACCATCCTGGNCTCCCTNGCAGGGCACAGCATGCTCTGTGGCACAGGCAACCCACAGGAAGAGTGACAGATGCTTGAGCTCGAAGCTTACTGGCTGGAGAAGAGAACTGTCTGGTAAANNCACAGGACCAGNGAGAGGATGTCACCACCTGTCTGTATCAGGGGACATTCACGCTGAGGATGTTGAACTTAGAATCTCTCAAGTTATAGCTCATTCTGTCAGGGACCACAAGAAGGNACTTTTACATCTCCATTGTGAGATCTCCTGCCTGAGCTCATTTTAATTTCTTTCAGTATTTTAGCAGTGTGCTTGATATGGACACTGATCCTTCTCTTCTGATGCTGCTGTCTCCTAAAGCTCCCAGAATACACAGAAAAGGTCAGCTTAGGAACTTTGGGAAGGTCTTGAAACACTTGCCTCTCCGGAAAGGAGAGGCTAATTATCATTTCTCAGACCACAGGGTGGGAACCGACCTGTGGGTGGGGACACATTCCGCAGGACTGACAGTTGCCCATCTTCAGACAAGGGAAGTCCTTGTCACCTCATTCCCTAAAGACCAATCAGTTTAAAGGGTGCACTGTTCCGCCAATCATTGTTCCTAGTTGCTGATGCTCTGTTCCGCCCCTGGAAACCATATAAAAACTCGCCTGTCGGGTGCTGGAGGTCGCCACCTCTTCTTCGGGTCTGGGAAGATCCCAGTGCACGGGAACAATAAATTTCTCTTGCTTTTTGCATCCATCCCTGTTCCAAGTGGTTCACTCAGGAGGTTCCCCAGTAAGCAAGACTCCCCGGAGTCTTACAAAACCACATGAGAATATAATCTGTCTAGCTCTCCTCTCTGTGAGCCTCTGTTTCTCCGTGAGAAGTGTGTGGGGTTGAGTGAATGCTCAAACCTGGCAATAAATGTACACAGTGGTTTCCATTAACATTCAGCCGTGTTCTGGGCATGGCAGCAGGCAGGGACTTTCAGAAGTCAGTTTTCTGAAGGAATGAAGATGACCCTGAGAGACAATCACTATAAGGGATGCGGAATCCAGGGTTGGCATTGATACAGTAAGGAGGCTCAGGCATCTGAGAGAGGCCATTCTGAGAATGGTTAGATGTCGGTGACTCAGTGACTTGTCTCCAGTCCTGGCCTCCCTTGGGAGGTCTTAGTTGAGAGGGAAATTGGAAAGGAGAGCTAAAAGTTGTTTTGCTAAAACGATGGACACAAGCATTGCTCCTTGGAGGTCCCTGTAACAGAGTGCAGTACAACTACAGGAGAGAGGCTTCTCTTCTAGGAGAACTGGGAAAGGGAAGGGTGATTCAGAAGCCACAGGGGTCAGACAGGCCTTGTCTGCTAACACCATGAGGTGGCCCCAGGGAGTTGGTTTGTTTGTGCTTGATAGCTGTATCCTGAGGAGCTGAGGAGAGGAAGCTGTAAACCCGAGTTATCTGATTAACCTCATTCATTCCTGTGAATGGGGTAGGTGGAACATTCTGGTAGGTAGGGACAAGCTGTTTGAGTTTTCTTCTCCATCTACGTTCTGATAAGTGGGCAAAACCCTAAGCGAACTAGAGAACTCATCTCTCTTCCTTTTCTCATTGCTATGGAATGCAAGGAAAGGAGGGAGGGGCTTTGGTTCTCGGTTTGAGGGTACAGTTCTCACCACAGGGAACCGCTGGAAGCAAGAATGTGAGGTGACTTGTGTGCCCAGTCAGGAGGCAGAAGGATCAATGCTAGTCCTCCACTTGATTTCTCCTTTTCTCCAATCTAGAATCCCTGTCCACTAAATGGGGCCATTGACATTTAAATTGGGCCTTCCTTCTTCAGTTAAACCTTCCTAGAAATACCCTTACAGACAGACTCAGCTAGAGGTATGTTTCCATGGTGATGCTGAATCCAGTCAAGTTAACAATGAACACCATATGATAATTTTCTCGTTCCCTTGGGATAATGGAGTTGTTCCTGCTTTCTTATTTGAAGTGTATTGTTGTGGATTGCCCCGGTGCTGCTTATATTTTGATGCTGTTTCCTGAACAGGCACTGCTGCCCCCAAAAGGAGCAGATCAAGTGATTTCATGTGAACCTTCTCCCCATTTTAGCTGGCCAAATAAAGGCTAGAGCCTGTGATTGGGCAGTGGAAGGGAAAGGTGGGGCTGGAAGTTTTAGAGAAGAAGAGAGAGGAAGGAGAGAAGACAAGATGGGGGTGGGGAAGATGGAGGAAGAGGAGGTGGAAGATGGAGCAGAACCACGTGGCCTGGAGCACCTACAAGTAGCAAGGGAATCTCATAGCTGGGGAATACAGTAGTGAGTGGTATATCTGCCCAATCTAGGCATACAGATTATAAATATTTTAACTGAGTTGTGTGGTCTTTTTACAGTCATATTGGGGTTGGAGATTTACCAATACAAATCTGGCTGGTATTAAATATTGAGGCTGTCTGGTGTTTTCCATTTGCACCGATTTAGGTGGGCAAGAAACTGTGGAGTAGTCATCAGTGGTCGGTGTAGCCAACTGCTAGGGCAGTTGGCCTGTGGATGGTGTTCTCAGGTTGGGCAGAGAAGAATGGGTGGCTACTGATTCTTGAGCCTAGCTGGAGCTTGCATGAACTTTTAATATTACATGCAACAGTGTATCAAGAGATAAATGCTGGCCAGAGAAATGGCTCAGTGTTTAAGAGGACCGACTGTTTCTCCAGAGGTCCTGAGTTCAATTCCCAGTAACCACATGGTGGCTCACAACCATCTGTAATGGGGTCTGATGCCCTCTTCTGGTGTGTCTGAAGACAGCTACAGTGTATTTATATGAATAAAATAATAATTTTTTTGGGGGGGGTTGAGACAGGGTTTCTCTGTGTAGCCCTGGCTGTCCTGGAACTCACTCTGCTGTAGACCAGGCTGACCTCGAACTCAGAAATCCGCCTGCCTCTGCCTCCCAAGTGCTGGGACTAAAGGCGTGCGCCACCATGCCCGGCATAAATAAATCTTTTAAAAAAGAAATAAATGCACTTATGAAAAACACTAATAGATGTCTAAATAACTGACTGAAAACTTCAAGAGAATAATTTACTTCTGAGTAAGCTTTTAACTCATGGCTGTTGTCCAGTCAACAATGGGTTCTCCAGAAAAAGTGACTCCACCATTTTGTATCAAATTTAATTCAAACTTTATTAAATATTAAATACTGACCAGTGGGATCACAAAAGGTAGTTTGGTCTCCAGTTGAACTAAGTCTTGAAACCCCAGAGATCCTGAAGCGATGGTAGGAGTTTCGCCTGTTCCTGGGCACCAGGTCCCTGTCACTAGCCATAGACCCCCATAGATTTGTGGCTCTCAAGTCCCTTCACAGGTAGAGGACATGACCTCTGGTCAAGAAGGCTCAAGACAGATCTGTGTTTTAATGAGGTACCTAGAGGCCTGGAGGGCTTAGCCAATAAGCTTTCCTTCCCAGACATTCCTCCCTGCAAAAGGTATTTAATCTCAGGCCGGCCCTGAGAAGTGGGGTATGGTTTTACATATTCACTTCCCTCATGACAATAAATGTCTTAAAACCATGGATTGCCTCTTTTCATCTGGATATGCCATGAAGAAGACCTTTGCCTCTAGAGATGTTGTTTAATCACCCGTAGAAGGCCTCTCTGTGCGCCCAGCCATGACCAATCACTACGAAGCTCAAATCTGTTGCTGTCAAGCCGAGGACTCTCTCCATGGAACCAGCTGGAGCTCCCTTTTACCCTTCAGCCCCAAGTCAGATCCAGCCCTCAGGCCCTCACTCTGTTCTCAGCTCTTCCATGGCATCCAGCTGCGCCTAGGTGTCCAAGAGCCTGAAAACCAGACAGCCCTGGCCTTGGCGCAGGCCTCGGGACCCCTGAGCCAGCTCCGGAGGTCCCTCACCTCAGACTGCGCTTCCCCACCCAGAGCGGTGTCTCCAGGGCTTCCCTACAGCCCAACAGCCGTGCGACAGTGTGGGAGTAAGCATGGTCAACTCCTGGGTCCTGCCTCCGCGAGTGGGCAAGCCTGCGGCAGAGTGTCTGCGGGACCGCCAATAACCCTACACTGACCAAGAGATGGACTTTGTTCAGGAGCATTCCCCGCTGAAATGGTCCCAAGCTACATTGTGTGTGTGTTTGTGTGTATGCATGTTTAGAAGGCCACAGTACTTTCCCATAAGTCTTTGTTATTTTCCAAGAACTACAATTCTCAGCAGCCCAGAAACTTTCCAGCATTCCAGAAAGTTGCCTGGTTCCTGGGGAGGTGGGGCTTATAGGTCAGTTTTGGGGATTTCCCTGCCACTATTAGATAATAGTTTTTGAACAAGTTTCTTAATAATCTAAATCTTAGAGCCTGCCAAATTAATATAATGCATATACTTAATGATCCTATTGAGAGTAATAAAGAAAATAAGGTACAGCTTAGTACTGCTTAGGATGAAGAAAATACATCATAAGAAGTTATAAAGATTTATATTGTTACCTTTTCGGACTCAATTTTACTGTCTACTTCATTGGTTTTCTGCCACATCATTATTTAATACAACCATCATAACTCCACTTTAAAAAATTAGGTATACTCAGTTATTTTATTTGTCTCTTTTGATTCTCTTAAAAACTATTCACAGCTTAGATCCTCATTTACTCTTTTTTTTTAAAAAATTATTTTATTAGATATTTTCTTCATTTACATTTCAAATGCTATCTCGAATGCCCCCTATACCCTCCCTGCCCTGGCCCTGCTCCCCTGCCCACTCGCTCCCACTTCTTGGCCCTGGCATTCCCCTATATGGGGCATATAAAGTTTGCAAGTCCAAGGGGCATCTCTTCTCAAAGATGGGTGACTAGGCAATCTTCTTCTATATACGCAGCTAGAGACACGAGCTCTGGGGGTACTGATCAGTTCATATTGTTGTTTCACCTATAGGGTTGCAGACCCCTTCAGCTCCTTGGGTAATTTCTCTAGCTCCTCCACTGGGGTCTCTGTGTTCTATCCTATAGATGACTGCTTTTTTTTTTTTTTCTTTTTTGGTTTTTCGAGACAAGGTTTCTCTGTGTAGCCCTGGCTGTCCTGGAACTTACTCTGTAGACCATGCTGGCCTTGAACTCAGAAATCTGCCTGCCTCTGCCTTCCAAGTGCTGGGATTAAAGGTGTGCGCCACCATGCCCAGCTGCCTCATTTACTCTTACATGAGCTGTGCTGTCATTTCCTATCTGTTTCTTTCACATACATGTTTGAATATATTTCAGCTAATTTGGTGGCCCAAACTGTCTATTGTGAATCACTGGAAGCAAGTTTCAGTGGAACCACGTGTAAGTGTGTATTGTCTGGAAGACAGAGCTAATTTTAGCTCTGAGGTAGCACTGTGTTTCCCTCCTTGGAAAATTCCTTCACTTTTGATGAAAGCCAAAAAGCCAGTGGTGACAGATTAGGTTCCTAATTGCTACGCTGTAGGCAGTAAGGAAGCTATTGCTGATCATGTAAATAGCAACCTGAACTTCACAACAGCAGTGAGATAACCACGATCAGTGGCTTTGGCCCACACAACACCTTTTCTAGAGAGCCTGGGAAAACTTGTGAAGTGGCAATAATACAAACAGCATATGGTCTTTGCGGGAACGTCGGCATACACAAACAATGTGCTGTGGGTGTGGTAATGAACATCAGGTGTATTTGTCTCAGAGCTCCTAAACTGAGGGATGAGGAATTTGGCTTTTATGCATACGCCCGGAATGTGTTTTCAAATTTCTGGTATTTAAAAAAAAAAATAATTTAAGGACTACGTTATGTTTTTGCTCCTTATTTGGAAGCTATACTGGCCAGCATACGAAAATACTTAACTTAAGATCTTCAAAGGCATACTGTAGAGGTTTGGAAAGCATTTGGTTTGGCTTGAAGCAAGTTTGGCTAGCAAAGTGACAGGCACACAAGAAAGAACAACAGGTGAAAAAATGTGGCGTTTCTTTCATCTTTCAAAGGATTTTCTTGATGAATTGAAACAGCCATGAAAATAAGCACTGGCCTTGGTACCCAGTGGCCTAAAAGGGCTTAGAGTGGGCCAAATCAGACTCAGGCCAGTGCCTAGTGAAAATCACGCAGCAAGCCCAGGCTAATTAAATATGTACTGCCTCCATCTCCTCTTCCCCCGACCCCCCCCCCCGATTTTTAACAACAACAACAAAAAATCTGGTTTTGTGGTAGAGATATTTTTCTTTGTGTTAGAGTTTGTAATGACTGTCAAAACAGACAGTGGCATTAGTAACTCATTAGAACCAGTCAAGACTGTTATTGGCTAAATAGACTATTTTTGAAGGCCCATCTATCTTTCTTAAAAGCTACTTAAGAATTTAACTCATATATTTGTAGGCGAAGTAAATTACACATCTTTAAGTTGTCAATTGGGCTTCAGGAATGCAGTCTTCATTTTCCTTGGGAAACATGACATATTTGATAGAAATGATGTTTTGGAGTGGATTTTAAAGCTGACGATTGAGCTGGAGCAGGTTCCCAAACTCAGTTAAAAAAGAGTCTCAGAGACCCATGAGTCATGAAATATTTTCTAACTAAGCCCACAGGAGGGAAGTCTGTATAGGATCCCACAGAACTTTAAAGCATTTTTGAACAATGAGAATCTGTCTTGAGAACGGGACGTTTTCTTCCGTGTTTCAGTTCATAGAGTTGTACGCCGAGGACCTGAGATTGGACCACGGAGTCCTTGGCCCTCAGTGGGGAACTTCTTTCTGGACAGTACCTCCCACGAAGAAGTTACTGCTCACGCTATCAATTTGACTAGAAATAAACCTTTATGCAACTCAGGGCGATAACAAACCTATTTATTGCAGCATCTTTATGAAGTCCTAGGGGGATGGTTGAGTTGTGATAAGCGGCGAGTCTGTTTTGTGTCGTTTCAAAGCCTTTGCACAAGGAATTGCTTTTGAAGTCAGTGACCATGCCGGATTTAGAAACCGTTCTAGACGCCTGTGTTTGTGGAGCGGGGTGCATGAGAATCAGATTGGATCCTCAGACTTCCCGACGCGACAACTATGTATTGAACATGAGAAATGTAAAAGGAGGGGGCAGCCATCGAGTTCTACGATGGATCACCCCTATCGAGAGAAATGTAAATATAATATCCAGCCACTGCCAAAGGGGAGTCACAGACAATAACAAACCGCATGCTTTCAAGCGAAGGCCTAGCCTCTGGTTTTCTTTTGAAATGCTTAATGAAAAGCTGCTCAGATTTTTCTTCCCGTGGGTTTGTAGGTTCTGAAAGAGGCAAGAGGCAGGAACAGAAACCCGTGTGTACTCGGTCTTCATTGGCTTTAATGGTTTGGGTTCTGAACTTTGAAAGCAAACTGCTCCTGCCAAGAGAAGTGCATGGACAGGGGATGCCCCCGCTTCCCTTCACCCAGGTGTCTGAAGAAACACCCTGGTTTCTATCGGTCATACACCATTTAGTGTGAGAGAAAACATGCCTCTTGAAAAGTTAAGGACTCGCAACTTATCGTGAGTCCGAGTACTGAGCTGCAATGTCAATTTAGAATAGATTAAATAATAATAATAATAAAAAACACTGTTTTCTAATGATTAAAAAACTACAATCCAATACTGGAAAACCTGTCCGGACACCATATTCATCATTTATCTCTTTGCAGAGCGTCAACATATTTTCCTGTAAAGAGCCAGTGAACAAATTGTTTAGGTTTTGAGCCTTTATAGCGTGGATAGAGCCGCGGACGGTAAGTAAACAAATGCCTTTGTCTGTATTCCAATAAAACGTCACGAGTTCCAGTTAATAAAAAGGAGGTAGGGCTGGAGAGAAGGCTCAGCCATTATATGACTTTTGTTAGAGTTCCGTTCCCATGATCCATATCAGGGCCTGTGACCCCAGCTCCAGGGAATCCATTGTCCTCTTCTGGGACCTGTGGGTACTGCACTCCTGCACACACACCCCTACCCCATACTATATACACACAAACACATAATTAAAAATTTAAAGACGCTGGGCATTGGTGGCACAAGCCTTTAATCCCAGCACTTGGGAGGCAGAGGCAGGCGGATTTCTGAGTTTGAGGCCAGCCTGGTCTACAGAGTGAGTTCCAGGACAGCCAGGGCTACACAGAGAAACCCTGTTTTGAAAAAAAAAAAAAAATTAAAGACAGCTTTATGTATTCCATGCTACTTTAACTTCGTGGGTTTTTTTCCCAGCTCTTTAAAATCTAGGTATGATGGCTCATGCTTTCGGTCTCAGCATCAACAGTGCTGAGGCAGGATGATTTCCTGTTGGAGGACAGCTTGGGTTATATGAGACAATATCTCAAATCAGAGTGGGAGTGGTGGTGGTGGGGTCAAAGGCATATTTGGCTCTGGATCATATAAAATCATCTTGTGAGCTATATTTGGTCCAGAGCTATAATGTGCTAAACCTGTTCTAGAATATAAAATCCTGCTTACTTACATGTCTGGGAATTATTTTGAGAACAAATGCGTTTTTTTTTTCTAACTCATAATTGTTTTATAACTCTGACTCTGTAATTATTACTTATGAATTGATTGTTTGGGCCCTTTGGGGGCTAGCTAGATGGTGGGAGAGCTGGTCAACCCTCACTATGCTGTTCTTAACATGTCCTGATTCCGTTCACTAGTTAAATAAACTTATGCAGTATTCACTTGTTACAGTGAATACATCCATATAATTACACAAAAGAATAGCTACATGGATTCTTTTGCCATCTGAAGGCAGGAATGTTGGGCCCCTCTTTGTAAAAGTTTCCATGACGATCTTGCCTGAAAGAATGACAAATTTGCCTTTGTGGGTAATTTCTCATTAAGAAAGCTTTCCTGTTATAAAGTTAATACTGGGTCAAAGAAAAAAAAAAAAAGACCAAATAGGACCCTTTCAGAAACCATCATGCAGCCAGCCTGGCCTGAAAGGTCTTGTGTGTGGTGATGGGAGATGGTGAACTCCTGAGAGGGTGGGGAACACCACCATGTGATCCCTGGGGCTTTGCTTCTAGTGGTAAGCAAAGGATGGAGACAATTTAAGGTGTTTTAAATAAGAGCGGCCCACATAGGCATATAACTGAATTCTTGGTCGCCAGAGAGTGGAACAATCTGAAAGGATTAGAAGGATTTAGAGGTGTGGCTTTGTTGGAGGAAGAGTGCCACTGGGTGGTGGGCTTTGAGGTTTCAGAATCCCCTCCCAGTTCTAGTTTCTCTCCTCTCTCTCCCTTTCACTGTTTCAGCTACTTCTCCAATACCACACCTGCCTGCCGCTATGCCACGATGATAAAGGACTAAGCCTCTGAAACTGCAAGCAAGCCCTAATCAAATGCTATATTTATAAGGTCAATTCTTATTAGAGTCATGGTCATGGTGTCTCTTCACGGCAATAGAACATTGGCTGAGACACATTGTGTGATTAATGTGTGGGCCAAGCCAAGAATCCCGGGCTTCTGTCCTTCTCTCCTGACAGGCAATGGGTGGAGTGATACAAGTGGGCTCTGAGCTGAACTGTCTTTAACTCTGCTTCTGCCATTTACCTTTATGTCTCTTAGTTTATCCATGTGTAGAGGGGAAATACGATGTCTCTTTTGATGAGTCATGCTGTTGGAATAGCATACATTAGTATATGGAATGCATTTGGGACCAGCACCTGGCACATGGCACTGGATAATAAGCGATGACCATGATGATGATTTTCTTTCTTTCTTTCTTTCTTTCTTTCTTTCTTTCTTTCTTTCTTTCTTTCTTTCTTTCTTTCTTTCTTTCTTTCTTTCTTTCTTGTCCTTAAAGTAACATTACACTTATAGACTTTTATTTAGAGAAGATTCCATTCTTCAGGCATGATAATTAGGACAGTGTTTTTCCTTGTCTTCCTCATCCACCACTCCATTCGATTGCTTTGTATCCTTAGCTACCTAACTCATGCTGTCTTAATTCTGGAACTTTCCTTTCCCCTCCTACATTTTGCTATAAGCAGGTGGTCTCCTGGATCTAAACTGAGAAATCCTTGACTGCTATATAAGAGGGAAGCCTGCATCACTGGGCACCACATAATATCATATAGCTGAGGTGTGGCTCAGCCCAGTTCTTGTTGGAAGTCTATAGGCTGCTCAAGGCAGGTTTACAAGCTGCTCACTCTCGTTCCTATAGCTGAAGAGACAGAGTTTGTAGTGTTCCAGTAGGGTATCTCAGAGCCTGGTAGAATGTTTTACATCCTAAGGACCATCAATAAATCCCTGTTCTCAGCTATGTATAAGGTTTAGTTTCTCTTTCTGGGCTATGAGAGAGAAAAAGCCTTATATGTCACTGTTCACTCTTTCACACCCAGCTTAATTTTGCTCTTTTCTTTTCTTTTTGTTTTTTTGCTCTTTTTTTTTTTTTTTTTTTTTTTTTTTTAAACAGGCCTGTTGTTTACATTCCCTGGAGCAGGGAAGGGGGTTGGACAGTTGTGGAGGGAACCTTTTATTTGGCTAAGTACTAGCTTGGATGTGTGTGTTTCTATTGGACTATATGTGAGACTTTTTTTTTTTCTAGGACGAATACACTGTTTAAGTTATAAACCAAGGCAGCTCTGAAGCAGTTGAGCGTGCTTGCACATGGAAGGACACAGTGAAAATGGCAACCTGCAGGTTAATGGGATGGAATGAGGTTAATATAAGGTCACTGGGTTGTGATCTTTTGGATGATTATAAATACAAAATATCACCTCCACTCCCCCACAACAAGTGCTTGGCCCTATAAGAATGATGTCTACATTAAATACCTGCTTTTTCCTTTAAAAGGTGCATGGGATGAGAGCTTTCCCACTTTTTTCCCTCCCTAAGTATCTTATCCATATGACTTGCTTTTATTGGCTTCAAAAGGTACTCTGTATATGTAAGAGCTATAGCTCTTACATATAGGGAAAGAGACCATGCCCCAGATGTGTCTGTTTGAACTGAAACAATTCATCCAAATGGCAATGGTATTGTGTTAAAAGCTTCGGCTCCAAGCTCACACAGCGTTTACAGTTATTTAGTGGCGAGGCCTCTTTGCCAGCATGGGGAGTTCCTGTTGCGTGCAAAAGCTAAGCCAAGCCTCATATTTGAACAACAAGCACTCACATGACTGTGGCTGGGTTCATTTCAAAGGTGAAACGTCTGCGTCTCTGTGGTATTTTTATTGTGTATTTTCTGCTTCACAGTCAGCGCTGCTCATGGTGGTTCTATTCTTATTTTTCTAGGAGGAAAAGAGGGAAAAGTAGCATCTTATGTGCATATTATATCCAGGTGTTATAGAGCCATGATTTCATTTAATCCTCATGCTAACCTTTTTTATATTGTGTAAACCTAAATGTTTATATCAAATTTTATCTTTTTATTTTTTATTGGTTATTTTATTTATTTACATTTCAAATGTTATCTTGTTTTCCCAGATTCCGTTCCACAATCCCACTCCTCCTCTCCTGCTTCTATGAGGGTGCTCACTCATCTACTTCCACCTCACCACCCTAGCATTCATCAGCCTTCACAGGACCAAGGGCCTCCTCTCTCATTGATGCCAGATAAGGCCATCGTCTGCTACATATGCAGCTAGAACCATGGGTCCCTCCATCTGTAGTCTTTGGTTGGTGGCTGTACTGGCTAGTTTTGTGTCAACTTGACACAGCTGGAGTTATCACAGAGAAAGGAGCTTTATTTGGGGAAATGCCCCCATGAGATCCAGCTGTGGGGCATTTCCTCAATTAGTGATCAAGGGGGAGAGGCCCCTTGTGGGTGGTGCCATCTCTGGGCTGGTAGTCTTGGGTTCTGTAAGAGAGCAGACTGAGAAAGCCAGTGGAAGCAAGCCAGTAAAGAACATCCCTCCATGGCCCCTGCATCAGCTCCTGCTCCCTGACCTGCTTGAGTTCCAGTCCTGACTTCTTTCAGTGATGAACAGCAATGTGGAAATGTAAGCTGAATAAACCCTTTCCTCCCCAACTTGCTTCTTGGTTATGATGTTTGTGCAGGAATAGAATCCCTGACTAAGACAGTGGCTTAGTCCCTGGGAGCTCTGGGAGGTCTGGTTGGTTGATACTGTTGTTCTTCCAATGGTTGCAAACCCCCTCAGCTCTTTTAGTCCTTCCCAACTCCTCCACTGTGGTCCCTGTGCTTAGTCCAGTGGTTGGCTGTAAGCATCCACATCTGAATTTTTCAGGCTTTGACAGAGCCTCTCAGGAGACAGCTATATCAGGCTCCTATCAGCAAGCACTTCTTGGCATCAGCAAGTGTTGGGGTTTGGTGGCTGCAGATGGGATGGATCCCCAGGTGGGGCAGTCTCTGGATGGCATTTCCTTCAGTCTCTGCTCAACTCTTAGTCCCTGTATTTCCTTTAGACAGAAGTAATTCTGGATTAAAGTTTTTGAGATGGGTGGGTTCCTCAACCAGGGGCTGAGCAATGTAGTACTACTCAGCTATTAAAAGTAATGACTTCATGAAATTTGCAGGCAAATGGATGGAACTAGAAAATATCATTCTGAGTGAGGTAACCCAGTCCCAAAAGAACACACATGATATTTACTCACTGATAAGTGGCTATTAGCCTAAAAGCTTGGAATACTCAAGATATAATTCATAGACCACATGAAACTCAAGAAGAAGGAAGACCAAAGTGTGGATGCTTCAGTCCTACTTAGAAGGGGGAACAAAATAATCATGGGAGGTAGAGGTAGGAGGAAGTTGGGAGGAAGAAAGGAGGGGGAGAGGAAAAAAAGAGGGCAGAATCAGGTGTGGGAGGAGATGGGGGAGATGTACAGAGGGTCAGGAAATTGAACAGAGGTGTGTAGCAATGGGGAATGGGGAACAGGGGGTAGCAACCAGAAAGTCCCAGATGCCAAGAAAACAAGAGTCTCCCATGACCCAACAGGGGTGAAATTAGCTGAAATACCCAACAAAGGGGAGAGAGAACCTTTAGAGACCATGCTAACTCTTAAATACACACTTTTAGATATTATTATCTCCATGTTACATTCTTTTGTTAGTACTGGAGATATTAATCTATGGCCTCCTGGAAGCCAGGCAAGCATGCTAGCCCTAAGCTAGACTCCAGCCCTATTTATATATTGTTGAAGATAAAACCAAGACTTGTGATTTAAATCATTTGTCTAAACCCATCATGGTAGGTTGTGGAGAAAAAGCGTCTGTTTCAGTCATCCTCACAGCCTTTCTCCACTCACATGTGGTATTTGCTGACTATTCAGAAACAAGCGTTCACTTGGGGCATAAAAAAGTGTCCTCCACGCAGATTTAGCATGTTTTGATCATAGAAAGAGACATATGTGCTGATTTTCAGATTTTGATGAGTGACAATGTAAAGCTTACATCTCCAGCAAGCAGGCATAATTAAATAATTGAACTAAGCGGTCTATGTATCTCTACCTAGACATTTAACATTTGAAAATCCCTTGCTCCACACAAGGAATCTACTCACCATGTGAGTCAACACGAGGTGTAATCAGGAAGCACACTGTAGTCTGAAAAAGGGACAGTTAGTTGCCTGTTTGGTTGTTATAGCAATATTTGAATATTTAAATATTAAAAATATTTCTTATAAGAGAGTCACAGGCAACGAAATAAAAATTCTTGCAAGTGGTTAAGAACAACCACAAGCTATTGTTAAAAGGCAGAGACAAAACAATTTCCTTTTCTTTTCTTTTCTTTTTTCCAGAATCTTCTTAGAATTCAGATGACTGAATCTATGAATGAGAAGATGGGGAGAACAGAATGAGAGTTGGTGTTCTAAAAGTTTCCTCATGCCCTCTGTCTTGGGAAGATCATATGCCCCAGTACAAGGGAAGGCCAGAACCAGGAAGCAGGAGTGGGTGGGTTGGGGAGCAGGGGTGCGGGAGGGTATAGGGGACTTTTGGGATAGCATTTGAAACGTAAATAAAGAAAATATCTAATAAAAAAAATGAAAAAAAAAAAGTTTCCTCATGCTGTTGGAAGGCCAGGACTGTTGTAAAAGGCACAACTTCTTCTGAAATAGGTTACCTGAAGGCCATCCATCTTATTATGTCGCACAGTACCTCTCTTTTTTTTCTCAGCCTTGGTTTCTATTTTTATCAACAGGTGGTTCTGAGATGGTCACGTGATATGTAAACTGCTTTAGGCTGGTGAAAGTATGTTCACACAGCAAAGTGAGTGTTTCAGGCAGTGTTTCCTAATTTGTTTCCCCTTGTAATCTAGTTTTCCTATGCTTCCCCTCTGCCCTCCCCCAATCCCCCATTCAGAGGCAGGACATTGAGAGTTATCCTGGAGCAGAGAGAGGAGTTAAGAAAGAGAGAACTCTTCAAGGTCTAGGTGGCAAGATGGCAGTGGCAAAAGGAAGGGAAGATGGTGTGGGGAGGAAGACGGGGCGAGGTGAGGGGACTAGAAAGGGAAAAGAGATTGAGGAGGGCGGAAATGCAGTCCTGGTCTATCAGTTTCACAGACGTTGATGTCAGAAACTTCCAGAAAAGCTTTCAGAGGGATGGGACACCCCTTACCCTCCCCACCCAAGCACCACCCCCGAACCTCAGGGGTCCCACCATCACCCCAATCCCCCAGAGAATGAAGGCCTATGAGAAATATTTTGAGATCTGGCAGATTGGTGTGGGAAAAAGCATGTGTATGTCCCAAGATACCACTTCCTGTTGCTCAGGACTCGTGTGTGGTGTGTTTGGAATCTAGACCTCCTCATTTTCAAAGAAGGGGAGTTGTGAATGTTTCTAAGAGCTGGAGGTCCCAGAGTGGCCCACTAACATATTCCTGCCCACTAGACAGATGCCAATAAGAAAGGCAGCTAGCACCCACTGTTGGTGAGGAAGTTGGGAACCCCTCTAGCATTGGTAGTGGAAGTACAGCCCCATACAGATGTTCTGAGAATTTTAACTGGCAGTCCTTCAAAAAGCCAGGTGTTCCCACTCCTGGGTACTACCCTGTAGCCACTCTCTTACAATGATACTTTCCCAGCTAGCTGGGTATCCCTTAAAATCAACCACCACAGCACCTAGGTTTTACAAGCATTGGAGTGGATGGCTCTAGCAAGAAGGGGAGTGGGAGTCAGGATGGAGCATTAAAGGAAAAGCAGTCCACTTAATAAAACATGATGCAGGGCTGTGAAGTTGGATGAGAGTAGACAGTGGGATAAGAGATCTAATTCACCCAGCTCCGAGTCTTAAGTTAAAAGCAGACACGAGCAAGCTGCGTTTGTATGTTTGGGTCATAGCAAACGTGCAAGAAGCTGAACAGTGGGATTGTTTCCAGAGTAGCCACTTTCCCGTAAGGGAGGCCTTGTGAGGAATGGCCAGATTCTGAGTAAGCTCTTCATCCACATGACATAAACAGATGATTTCAGGGCCAGAATGGAACTCAGCAAAATGCTTGTTATGTCGTTCTCCGATGCCTGGAAAGATGAAACATTTACCCCCTGAGATTAATTTTTCACTGACTGATCAAACTCAATGTACTGTTTATGTTCTCTGTAACAGGAATTTTAAAGCACATAAATTTTTAAGCAAGAGTCTGATATCCAAAAAGATACATTACTTTGATCTAAAGTAATTTGAAGTTCAACTGGGTGAAGTACTCCTACTCTTTAAGCTACTTATTTATAAAATATGGATCTAGTTAATCAGATTTATGGTATGAAGCTGGGAATGTTCTCCGATGACTCGTGATCGCTAAGGTTCTGAAAAAGGCGTTCCTTCAGAGGCTTCCTTACCTACTAGCCACATGCTGACCGATCACTGTTCTTTTCTGGATCAGTTTCCTCATCTCTAAAAGGGTTGGACGAGCGGATAAATGATGTCCTCTAAACTCTGCACGTGCTGTGATTTCACAGCCACAAAGCATGCACAGAAAAGTAAATTCCACCTACAGTGAAAGTCCTTCCCATAGTCTATCTGCATTGCTGCAAGCCAAGAGAAGCTGGCACACTCTAACTCCAGAGGTGTGGGTGACTCGGACTGTATTTGCACACAGTGTTTCTCTTGAGTCTCCCTGGCATTCTCTGAGCCAGACTTTCTCATATTTTAGGTCCAGTGTGCAAAGTGTCTCTAGTATTTCTGAGGCTGAGGTTCGAGCAGTAAATGGTATGCTGATACTGCAGATAGTCCTACCTTTAGGATCCATGACTCTGAAAGGTTTCTTTAGGGACATCCAGTACAAATAATATCTTGTCTGGTGTTCAAGGTGGTGTTGTTCTATGTTGCTGCTGTTGTTGATTATGATGATGATGTTGGTGATGATGATAATAACAATGATAATAGTGATAATGATGATCATACATTGTATTCCTGGCACAGATAACATGCTGAGTGCTTTCCAAATATTTGAGTTCTTTTTCCTTATAGTGCCTGCAAAATAGGCACTAACATTATTTTCTTTTATACAGCAGGAAGTCACAGAGACATTAGATAATTTCATTATTGTTACCCATCGAGAAAATGGAAGGGCTAATATTTGGTCATAGGCTAGTTAAGTCAAGAGCTTATGATTTTAGACGTTATGTCTACTATCTTTCTAATAAATAATGAAGCTCCAGTTTATGTACACATTTGGATATTATGTTAGAGAATTATCTGGACTGTATGTTTGGCATAACATCACAACAAAGTCTTTAACTCTTTGAGTCTGTTCTTTATGTGAGTCAAGGTTCCCCACTCACTTCTGGACATGCTATAATCTTAAATTAAGCAGCTGGTTCTTTGTCATTTGTGGGCTTTGAACAAAACCACAAAATCTTATTAAGCAACCAAGAGAAATAATACACCAAAAACTCGATTTTTATTTTCTCTACTGGGGCTATTTTTAATCCAGTATTATTATTTATAATAATTTTGGAGGATTTCTTTCAATAGTGAGCATTGTTTGAGCATTTTATCTCTTTTTTCACACATGTTTAAAAGGCATTCCGACTGTGTGGTAATATGCTACACATGAAATGTTCTGGAAGGCAGCAAAAGGAAATAGCGACTGACTATGAAACTGTGGTCTTTTTGTATGTTTTTCTATGTGTGTGAGTGGGGTGAACACACCCACGCATGCGTGTGGAAGCGAGAAGTCGGCACCGGGAGGACTTCCTACATTGCTCTTCACATTACTACTGAGAGACAGGCTGTTCACGGATGCAGGAGCTTATCATTCGTGTCAGACCAGTTGGCCCACGCACCCCAGGAGCTGTCTATCCTGTACCCCAGCAGTGTGCTATACAAGTCCACACTGCCACACCAGCTTTTATGCGGGTTTTGGGCATCTGGGCTCAGGTTTTCATGTTTGTGCAAACATTTTGCCCAAACATTTTCTTAGCCCCTGATGATTGTTTTTTATATAATATTTACAATTATTTTTAGAACTTCAAAGTGTCCTTTCATAAATATAAATATTTATATGTAGGTCAAAAGGTACTGTCCCATCTGCAGCTCTTGGATCAAGGCCAGTGGTCCAGGTCAGCAGTGTTAAACGGAGGAGCAGTTACCACACAGGTGACCGAGAGGGACATAGCTGGGACTCTCTAATGCTGGCTTTACTGAGGTTAAATCCAACCAGTGTGTACATTTCTTTTGTCTTTAGTTTTGAGCTCCCCACCTCCATTTTCAGACAGTAAAGTACTTTAAATTAAACATTTCTTTAATAAAAGTGTCTGATCTTAGGGTGAAGATTGTGTTAAATCAGTTAAAATTTGCAAGGAAAAATTCAAATCTCTAAAAAATATTCTTTTAAAAGATGATCATGAATTTCCAAGGCAAGAAAACTTCCTTACCAAAAACAGGAGGTGGGGGGAGAGAGGAGAGAGAGGGAG
>NC_034591.1:1143231-1148359 GCF_900095145.1 Mus pahari
GAGAGAGAGAGAGAGAGAGAGAGAGAGAGAGAGAGAGAGACTGAGGTAAGGACAGTTGTGACTAATTGCCTGGGAATGGTTCCTCAGCCCTGAGAAAGGGTGGAAAGGTGGGTGAGGAAGCGGGGGCATGTGACCGAATGACCCCAATGTCTTGTTTATATTTCCTTATCACAAATCTTCCTGCTAAAGTGGAGTGTTGGAAAAGTGGCTTTAGTCTGCCAGAGCAACTCTTGGCCTTGGTCCAAGCCTAACTTAAGTTTATCAGGAATGCATTCTTTACCATGTATAGAACTGGCCAGTTCTAATGAGGACCAGACACTGTAACCAATTAGGCAGGGTTGTCCATGTTAGGACAGGAAAGAGCACACCCTAATGCTATCTGTCACGTAGAAGCTACCCACGACCGTGGCTTTTTGTGGTTAAAAAAAAAAAAAAATCCAGGGATCTTTTGTCAAAGCATTTTGAGGGATAGAAATCTTGAAAAGAGTCATCCAGTTTTTAGATTCTTAGGAGAAAGAAAGTGTTTTCAAGTTTATTTTACTGGGGCAAAAACCATAATCTATTTAAAATTATGTATGTGAATTATTTAAGACAACTAAGGGCGTTTGAGCAGGGCTCCAAGAGAAACTGTGATGAAGTTGGCTCTGGAGGGAGGGTGCATGGAACAGTTTTAGGGGCGATAAGATAATGAATGGTTAAGAAAAAAAGAGACAGTCCATGTAGGGGAAAGGTGAGGCGGTAATAAGGTCATAACATAGACACTCACTGTGTACACAAATTCACAGGACGTCTGCCATTGGCTTGGGAAAATACACATGGTTCCGAAACATACTTTACAACATCGAGTGTTCTCCACTCTTTATTTATAAGGTGCTTATCTCTAAGCAGCTCCAGGAGTTTATTTAGAATTCGGATTAGTCTTAATAAAAGCCGAATTAGCTAGGAAGTCCAACTGCTGTTTAGGAATGAGGAAGCTAGGATAGGAAAAGGGTTGAGTCTTTCGCTGAAAATCACTTTGAAGAATGTTAAAACAGGAAGGAAGGAGTTGGTCTCTCCTATTTTCTGCCCTAACGTCACATCACTAGGTCACTTCTGATGCCAGGTATGTGCTTTTAACATGCGAAATCATTTCTCAACTCCACCTAGGTATCTCACAACTCAATTTAACTCCAACACTGACTGCGGGTAGCACACAGCCCACAAGTGACCGGCCCATTTCACAGATTACCCCTAAGTCACATGCCAGACAAATCTAGAATGTTAATCAGTGAGCCCCTGGGACCCTGGGACATTTCCAACGAGTCAAAACATTTGCTAGAATGGCTCACCCAAGCCAGCAAATTGTTTTACGAATGGCTACTCATTTTTCATGTAAAGATTCAACTGAGAAATGAGTAGATAGAAGAAATGCCTTAAGACAAGGTAAAGATGAAGGACCATGAAAATCCACATCCAGGCGCATGTCTCCCATGTGTTCATCCACTCAGAAACTCTCAATCCTTGTCCCTTGAGACTTTATGGTGGTTAATATGTAGGCATATCTGATGAACTCAACCTGTAGCTCTTTTCTTCTCCCCCGAGTCGCTAATCACAAGGTTGATTTAATGGCAACTGGTCCCCTTCCTGAGGTTATCCAGGAGACCCATGCCATTTCAGTCTACAAGGGACCCTTTTGATTTCAGAGAGTCTATGGGTTTCAGAAACTATATGACAGGAGAAAGAAATACCATATATACACACATAACACATCTACACATCGATGTCACCATATGCAATTTTCATATTGTATTTTATTTTAATGTTTCAGTTGAAATAGAATTACATCACTTTCCATCTTCCCTTTCCTCTCTCCAGCCCCTCAAACAGCTCCCATGTTCCCCTCCCTACTCTCAATAGTTTCTTTTTCTTTGGTTGATATTCTTACATACATTCATATGTATATATGTGCCCAAGTATATGTAAAATAAGCTGCTGAGTATATTTTTTGTTGTTTGTGTGTGTGTGTGTGATTTCAGGGCTGAGCACTGTTTAATTTTGATTACATCACTCTTTCACAGACCATGAACCAGATTTTCTTCTGCTTACCCATTGAGGAGGATATGGGTGTCATGGCCGCCGTCTGAAGTTAACACACTCTGAGAGCTAGAGATGGAGTCCAGGCTTGACTGCTTGTCTAGCATGCTTGGTGTTCTGGGTTAGACCCCTAGCACTGGGAGAAAGAGATGTGAACACATTCCAGCTGAGTGACAAACGTCTATATTCTGAAAAATTATAATATCATTCAGTCTTTATTTTTTAAAGATTTATTTATTTTATGTATATGAGTACACTGTTGCTGTCTTCAGGCACACCAGAAGAGGGCACCAGATCTCATTACAGATGGTTGTGAGCCACCATGTAGTTGCTGGGAATTGAACTCAGGACCTCTGGAAGAGCAGTCAGTGCTCTTAACCTCTGAGCCATCTCTCCAGCCCCTCATTCAGTCTTTCCATTGACTCTTCTCCATTTAACTTTTCTTGCCATGTTCCTCAAAGTGAATACTTTTAATGGTATAACCTGGGAGTAAGTTGAAGAATTGCCCCAAAGTAACTAAGTTAAAGATAATAACGGAACCCTTTCCCCCCCCCCCCGCTTTTCTTAGGTAAGTAATACAACCTGTGCCCCATTGTCTCTATTGACCGCTCAGACAGTATGACTTCTGATTCCATTTAAAGTTTGTAATTGATTTTAGTACTTGTTTCCTTTATTTAAAAAAAATCTACTTTATTTCTGTGTGTAGGAGTGTTTGCCTGCATGTTTGTAAGGCACCATGTGTGTGCAGTGCCCACAGAGGTCAGAGGAGAGCACTAGATCCCTTGGAACTGGAGTTACAAATGGTTGTGAGCTGCCACGTGGGTGCTGGGAGCTGCACTTGGGTTCTCTGCAAGAGCAGTCAGAACAGTCGGTGCTCTTAACCTCTGAGCCATCTCTCCAGCCCCAGGAGTGGCAGTTTCTGTATGACCTCATCATTGGATAAAAGGCGTGGCTAGAACATGCTTCTCTACACACACATATCCTTGTGAGACATGACTTAAGACCACCAGGGAGATGGGATACAACATCAATCAGTTCTCTGTTGGTTCCCAGCTTCTCAATTTTTAAGAGAACTAAGATGATCTCCTTGGTGTCTTAAAGGACATGTGCTGAAGACCAGCAAAAATCCAGTTCTCTTGACACTTTGTGAAGATTGTTTAAATCCATGGCAAAATTGGTTTTTTCCCAATTTTGAGTTAAAATAGTCAGTCATGAAAGGCAAGCACTAGAACCTGCCCCCAATTTAATTTTGAGATGCCATGAATAGTAAGTGAGCTTGCAAACCTTTAGCCAAAGTTGCTTTATTATACATTTTTTGAGAACTTCTCCAAGGTATACTTCTCAAGGATGTCCTTTCTGCATTTGCTAGGATTCCCAAGTAGTCAATATAGGAGAACATTGCAGAAGTCTACGGTGCATGCTTCTCTCTCCCTGAGAAAGACCCAGTTCTGCATGGCCAGACAGATTGGATAGAGTCAAATCCAGGTAAAACTTGCCTCCAGCAAGGGGGAAATGATCAGTCCTAAGATGTTTCTGGATTCCAGAATTTCTGGAGCTTTCTGGGGAGGAAGAAAACATTCAATCTCTTAAAGCCAATCTCTCTCACAGAAGAGCTAAGAGGCAACACAGCAGCAGCATGGAGCTGCCGTGAATGGGTTGCCAGGGATGAGTCCAAGTGGGATTTCAAAGGCTTGGCTACTCTCAGATACCAAGGACTCCCTTCTTTTGCTTCTCCTAAGTATAAAGGATGCTAATAAATTAATGTATTGCCTCTCTGGAGTCATATTTGCATTTTAATGGGGGGCTTCCTGGAGAGAGTATCAACTCAAAGGAGGAAATCTTATAATGGGATTTTTTTCAGCCACTTTGACACAGCAGTAGGGAAGAAATGTGTGTGTGTGTGTGTGTGTGTGGTGTGAGTGTGCATGTATGAGTGTGGTGTGAATATGTGTGTGAGTGTGTGTAGTGCAAATGTATGTGTTTGTGTATAGTGTGAATATGTGAGTAGGATTTAAGTGTGTATGTGTGTGTGTGGTATAAATATGTGTGTGTGAGAGAGTGTGTGTAGTGTGGTGCATACATATGTGTGGTGTGAATGTGCATTGAAGAAAGGTACCAATCTCCAAATAAATCAGCAATTCTAATTTATGCCTACGATAAACTGCCAAAGTTATTTCTGGGTCCCCTTGACTGTGAATGCTACAAAGTTATGTTAATCAGAAGGAATCTGGTCTGGTCCTTCTATGTAATGGACTCAAATGTAGCTGTTATAAAGCAAGGAAATGTTCGCTGTACTACAGAATGTCGTCTCCAAATGTATTACAGAACTACGTATGTCAGAATACATGGAGTGAAAGATACAAAGGGCAAAACAGTGAACATGAAGTCCCACCACTACATGTGAAGGTGTTTTTCTAATCTAATGGTATGTTTAAGATTTAGTATGTAAGCTATAGGTGTGCACTTTGTATTCAGCAAAGATTTCTGTTCATAAATTTGTGTGAAAGTCAATATTACATCATTTTAAATAATAAAAAATAGAATCTAGCAAAAGGCCTCAATTCCAGTGGGGTCGGCCGGCCTCCATCTGTACTTAGGTATGAGCTACGAGGATTATGTGTAAACCTCATCTTGAGCTACGAGGATTACGTGTAAACCTCATCTTGGAGGATCATAGCTTCCTGGGAGGTCTCACCTTCAGAAGGGAGGAACTCAGAAGAGAAGGAAATACCACCCCCTTAAGCACCACACAGCAGGTCTTGGGAAGGGAGATGGTCAACCCACTATCTCTGCAAGAGCCTGAAGAACGAAGAAAAGGGGGTTCGTTTATCACAGTGTCCCATGACCTGCCACTGCCTGGCTCAGTGGTCTTGCTGCGCCCTAGTCGGAAGCTTAACTACCCAGAGGATTCCTGGCAGCCTTCTCCAAACTGGGCGTTGTCAGGGCAGGGTTGGTCATTTCTTTCTTTCTTTCTTTCTTTCTTTCTTTCTTTCTTTCTTTCTTTCTTTCTTTCTTTCTTTCTTTCTTTCTTTCTTTCTTTCTTTCTTTCTTTTTT
>NC_034591.1:1148934-1155938 GCF_900095145.1 Mus pahari
ATCCCCAGGTGGGACAGTCTCTGGATGGCCTTTCCTTCAGTCTCTGCTCCATACTTTGTAACTCCTTTGATGGGTATTTCGTTCCCACTTCTAAGAAGGACGTAAGTATTCACACTTTGGTCTTCCTTCTTCTTGAGCTTCATGTGGTCTGTGAGTTATATTTTGGGTATTCTGAGTTTCTGGGCTAATATCCACTTATCAGTGAGTACATACCATGTGTGCTCTTTTGTGATTGGGCTACCTCACTCAGGGTGATATTTTCTGGTTCAATCCATTTGCCTAAGAATTTCATGAATTCATTGTTTCTAGTAGAGAGTTGGACATTTCTATTACTGTCATAGAATCTCGTTTGCAAACAACTTAAGCTAAGTAGTTTTGGAGAAGGCACATAATGAAGAGGTTGAAATCATTACTTTATTTGGAGAAGGTACATGATGAAGAGGTTTAAAGCATTAATTTACCAGTTGCTTGTGTCTGTTAAAGATATACGTCCACGTGCCATTACATTTTGGCTCTGCCTTAGTTACTACACAGTCTAATTTGAACAGCCAACTTCACTTGCCAGTTGCTAACGTCAAAAATGAGCCCTTAAATTTTGTAATTTCACAGTTTTTATTTATAAAAATGACACTTTTCTAGTTGTAAATTTAAAGAAACCAACAGAAAACATAAGACATTAAGGTCTTGTTCATTTTATATATAATTATTACAAATGTGGCACATTTCTTTCCCCTGCTAACTCTATGCATTGTTAACTTGCTCATTTTATAATGAACATATCATTTTGTGTATACTTAAAATGTGGATACTTTATTTATTCTACATTAGATATATCTTCTTACCTTTAAATTTTTAAAATTACTTGAAATTGTGCTATTTATGGGTTTGACAAAATTTTATTACAATGCTGCACTATAATTTATTTAAACAAACCTTTTATAGTGATGGCTTCAATTTCCCTAGTGTGTCATGTTACTGTCTTTTACTGATGTTTTCTGAAGCTTTAGGAGATGCTATTACAAACACAGGGCCTATTGTGGCAACTAATTTTATATGTTTGATTATCTAAGCCACTATGCCTAGTTGCTTTCACCAACCGGTGGTCCTGATGTTTTTGTGAAGGTAACTTATAGTTGTGATCAGCATTTATGTCAGTCTGCTGTAAGTGAAAGAGTTAACTATGAACACTAAATACTTGAAAGGCTTCTTAGAGAAAACCTAGGTTTTCTGGAAGAAGGAAGTTCATTTCAAGGCTATAACATAGACATCCTGCATAAGCATATAGCTTCCCTGTATGGTTTATATACATCAGCCTGGCAATGGTGACACTGGCAGTTACATGAGCTTCCGGTGTGCAGCCTTGCTCTGCAGATCTCAGTCGGGATAGCCTCTACCATGTTTTGGGTAATTTTTTGAAACATATCACCTGCTAGATCTATTTCTCTGCTAATCTTCGCTGGCACCTAGAAGAAATCTGTCACATCGCTTAGAGATTATAGCTGAGTACCTTTCTCCATCACATCACTTAGATTGCACCCAGGAAAGCTGATACAGATTTTCCTAAAGATTAACAGGAACATATTTGCTTACACTCAATTTTATATAGTATGCTTCCTATTCTCCGAAGGTGAGAGACACCCCCTTCGCATGTGCTTGGTACGATGCATGGGGCTCCCCATTTTACCAAGCACTATGTGGGTAGAATTAGAACCTTCTTTCTGATTTCAATTTGTCACTCCCCTTAAAAATTTCTCCTTTTCTTTCCTACCTGTGAGGTTTCCCATTCTTTGTGGGAAACAACAAGCATAAGGAACTCAGTTCTACATCAGGGTGACTATTTCCTTGTCTCTGGCTGAACAAAGATGAATTTACCCTTTCCTTCTTCCTGGAGACCAGAAAAATCGTCAAAACAATTCTGCTCTTTTTCCTCTTGTTCCTACCTGAGTATTCTATATCTTGTTATTGTAATGGCTTCCTATTTAGTTGTCTTTAGGAGGGACACCTCTCTACTTATATCTTGTGAAGGGTGATTGGGCCAGTTCTCAGGCAATTAACTTGGTTAGAACTAGTCAGTGGAAGAACTTAGAGACAAGAGAACAGAATATTGTCTGGGCTTAACTAACCCAATTAACTGTATGTATTAGAAACTTTGGCTCAAGTATTTCCCCAGGGAAAATTTAGCAAAGTCGTTTTACTGGGGAAATGTACCTATGGACTTCCACCAATGATTGCCTAAAGAAGATTAGCACAATGACAATACCAGTTGACATGCCAGCTCAGAAGTGAGATATTTCCAATGCTCCCACTCCTACATGAAGAGCCACAGGAGTCGATGGCTTCTGAGAGGGAGAGTGGTTGCATCTGGGAAGAACTCTCATATAGGTGGTCTAATCCCAATGGTCAGCCACGACACATACACAGGAATAAAGCTAAATGAACTCAGTAGGTTATACACACACATACACACACACACACACACACACACACACATTGGGCTGTAAATAAGAAAATAAATCTATTTGGAGGCCCTTGGTTATATTGTCATAGAGGCATATACATGTAATGATACATAATAATACAATAATAAAGTAGGGGTCATGAATTTGGGATGGGGACCTGAAAGAGATTGGATGAGGAGAGGAAGAGGGTGACAGTGATGTAAATATAGTGCTGATGCATGAGATTCTCAAAAAAAATTTTTTTTAAAGTCATTTTACTGTGTTAAAATTCTCTGTATAAGATTTAGTTCAATGGTCGCCACTGAAAATTTAGTCAGATTCATGTGGTATGTGAGTCTCCTCAAAGATGCGGAATCCATCGGCATACATGAATAACTCCAAGACCCAGAACTACAAAATATCAGCTAACACCAGGTCCACATTTTGCTTCCAGTAAATGTATTTGCCTTATGGTTACATTAAAATTACATGGGAAATACCAATATACAAGGTAAAAGGCATGTGACAGACACACTTTACCTGTCCAGGAATATTTTATCCTTTGATGAGAACAGGATGTGGCAGCTTGATACATTGGGGATTCCAGAAGGCAAAGTGAGCCATGCAGCCTGAGAAGGAAAAGTTATCAGATAGTCATCTCCAGCGACTAATGAATGTGGTGAGCACGGTGCTCAGAAAGTTAAAATCTCTCATTTTCTTCTCCTGGGGGTACAAAGAATAACTGCATCTAATGTCTTTTGTAAGAAATCCTTCCTATATTTCTTGTTCATTCTTCCAAATGGCTAGTCTCCCAAAAGGCAAACATAATTTGAGTTCCAGAATTTGGATTTAGCCCCAGAGTTTCTCTAAACACCACTTGTCTGATGTTTCTTTAATATGGAGATTAAACGCAAACATGAAATTAGCTTCCTTGGAACATTGACTTTGAACTTAGCGTTCTTGCTACTGAGGAGTTGGTCTTTTGAACTGATGCCTTGCCACATCGACAGTGTGTTCAGAGCTTGGATGTCGGCCAGCCTCACTTAGCGCTTTTTCTTTATTTAGCTTGCTCAATATTATTGGCAGGTTGCTTCCACCAAGACCCATATGTTCTGAAGGGTTTTTGATAACTTCAAGTAGATTCGATATCTTTCATGGGAAGTTGTGCTTGCTGGGTAGAAAGACTGAAGTGCCAATTATCATAGCAGCAGCAGCAGCAGCAGCAGCAGCAGCAGCAGCAACAGCAGCAACAGAAGCAGTTGCGTTGCTTTTGTTTCATTGGATGGATAAAGAAATCATATGTAGGTGCTATGATTGAACTTTGAAGTAAAACACGACCAAATAACTTTAAATTAAATGGTGTGTCTTTCCTGAATGACCTTGGAGGATGTCTTGAGATAGCATCAGTTTTCTCTAGTTTTATAACTTAAAGATCAGCACCTTCATTCAGGGAGAATTTAGTCTTACTGTGTCCATGGTTCTCTTTTTCTATGTTGGCAAATGTATGAAAGCGATGTGATCTGTACCATCCTTTTTGTATCTTCTGGGATCTGAGGATAAGTGGCAGAATAACTCTCCAGGCTAGCCTATTTCATATGCTCAGTAGAATGTAAAGACAGAAATTAGGGATACTGGTTGGTTTTGGTAGGATCACATGTCCCGGAACCAAGAGATACTTTCTGATTTGTTCTTCTCATTTTCATAATGCAGAAACAATTGTTTTAACCCTGTGACTATTAGAGGCAGCACCAATTAGATGTGGAAACACCCCAGTTTGAACATTGCAAATTCATTGTATGATAATTTGACTGCCTTAAAGAAAAGTCTTATTGATTTGACAATGGCTTTTGTACATTTTTGGAAGTTACATGTAGTATGGTTAGTCATCTTTTAAAGTATACACAGCATGTAATCCTTAAACCTAATGAAGTAAGGAAGCAGCTCATTTTGTGTATTTTCTTTTTTTTGGGGGGGTGGTTCGAGACAGGGTTTCTCTGTGTAGCCCTGGCTGTCCTGGAGCTCACTTTGTAGACCAGGCTGACCTCGAACTCAGAAATCCACCTGCCTCTGTCTCCCAAGTGCTGGGATTAAAGACATGTGCCACCACGCCCGGCTTTGTGCATTTTCCATCCCCCAAAGTGTTACTTGTAAGTTTGGGAGGAATGTTAAGTATTATAGAGAATTATTAGGTAGGAAAGAAGTACAGCTATAAAGATAGGAGCATTAGATGGAAAGTTAGGGACTCTAGAAAACTCCATAGGTCAGGAAGCATAGAAGGAAAACAGGGTAGCCACTGGCAGTTGCTCTATGGGAATTGTGAGCTTGGAATTGGTAAGTAGAATTATCAATGCCCAGTTGTTTGATTCAGTGGTTGTTATTTTAATGATCTCAGAGAAAATATTTTCAATCTGGAATAAAATTTCTCTAGCCATCTACTGTTTTTAATAGACACCAGGAAGTATTAGTAAGAAAGCAACTTCATGAATAATCTAAATTTTTTATAAGTTAAAATTTCCATGAGATCAAACTCACTTGCCCCTTCATGGATCAGGTCTTATTTTGAATCTATATACTTTATTTTAGAAATATTTTATATCTGATTAAGTGCTTGATCAGTGAATCAAAATGTCCAAATTGTTGATTCACCAGAAGAAAAAAAAAGCAACTATTCTTCCTTGGTGAGGATAGCATTCTATGATTTGTGAACAACTGATTTTCAAGATCAACTGTTCCACCATCAACAACTGCTGGAGACCTTGTAGGAAAAGGACCCCTCTATACTGCTGACAGGAGTGTAAATTAGTCCAGCCACCATGCAAATCGGTATAGAATGACCATCTATGCCACTCGTGGGTACATACCTGAAAGGCTCTAAGTTAGCATATCAGAAAGAATTGCATATCCATCTTGACTATGACACTAGTCATTGTACCCAAGTAGTAGACTAAGCGTAGATTCTCATAAACAAATGAATCCAAAAAGAAAATGTGGTTCAAATTGGAGTTTTATTCAGCCATAAATAAAATTCAAATCCCATGATTTGCAGGACAATGGGTGGAACTGAGATGATCATATTAAATAGAATAATCCAAATTCAGAAAAGTAAATACTGCATGTCATCTCCCATATGCAGAATGTGTGTGTGTGTGTGTGTGTGTGTGTGTGTGTGTGTGTGTGTGTGTGATAAACATAGAAGAGGGGCTATTTGGGGACAGAATGGGGGGGAAAAGGAGAGTAGTAGGGATATAGCATCTGTGACATCTCACATTGAAACAAATTATCTTGAATGATAAACAAAACAGAAAAAAAAAGAGAGAGAAAACTATGCAGGTAGTAAGGGCTTACTAGAAAGTGCTAGAATTAGTCAAGGGCAAATGCATGCTCTCTCTCATATTATTGTGGTCGAATTTTCCCTGTCCAATTAATTTAAATATTAGTGCAGCAGGAGGCCTGTGATTGGACAGGGAAAAGGTAGGAAGGGCTAAGAGTTGTAGAGATGGAGACGTCAGGGGCGGGGTGGGGGTGAGTGGCACAGGGGAGGAGAGGAAACAGGACGATTCAGATTCAGAGTGGCTTTAAATAGCTACAGGTAGGTATGACATATTATCATATAGGAATAGAATAATTGGGGTAACTTGTCTAATCTAGGTGGGCAGCTTGTATCATTATCAATTGGCTCTGAAAGTATTGTGTGAGCATCTTGTGAATTGAGAACTTATTGTTATACAAATCTGACTGGTTAATTATAAGCTTCAAGAGTTTTGGTTTTACTGGGTTATTGAGTATTGTCATATCTAACAGCAACGTGGGCGGTCATTGCATTGTGGCTGGCGTGGCAACCACCTTGCCAAGGGAACTGGGGAGCTCCGGGCCAGAGAGTCTGAGAACACCTCGCTGGAGCCATGTGACTCGCTGGTGCCTGGCATAGTGTGGGAACATGCCATTCTTTTTAATATTTCCCTGTAACATATTATGATTTTTTTTAAACAAGGGAGACTATTTGGGAAGAAGAGGACCAGCAAAGGTGGGGGCAGGGGTGGATGGTTGGAGAGAGGACAAGTCAACGGAGGGGCAAATATGACCAAAGTGCATGATATTTAAATGTATGAAAAAATCTCATAATGAGACCTATTCTTCTCTACAATTAGTTTATGCTAATACGATGTCTAAAATGTTAAATTGTTAGTTTGCATTGAACTCTTAACTGGGGTTAACACAGACTAAGTGTGGCAGGCATACTACCAACATTATTTTATACACTCATTACAGACCACAGAGGATCTTGTAGATTAGGTAAAACTCCAGAGGCTATACAGCAAGTGGGAGACAGAGCCAGGTCACATCTAGGGATGAGTCCGCCATGTTCCACCATAGTATGTTGTCCACGATTTTCATGGCAGATATTTTTCAGAAATATGTCACTTTTCCTTTCAATGCACAGGTCAGCTGCTGATGTTAAAAGAAACCACACATGCCCCTCATCTTCCTTGAGTATTTCTTGGCTATGTCTGACAGAGCCATCTGTTTGTTTCTGGGGTTTTTTGTTTTTGTTTTTGTTTTTTTGTT
>NC_034591.1:1156695-1161895 GCF_900095145.1 Mus pahari
TAGGCCATCTTCTGCTACATATGCAGCTAGACACACAAACTCAGGGGGTACTGGTTAGTTCATATTGTTGTTCCACCTACGGGTTGCAGTCCCCTTCAGGTCCTTGGGTACTTTCTCTAGCTCCTCCATTGGGGACCCTGTGTTCCATCCAATAGCTGGCTGTGAGCATCCACTTCTTAACACTCTCCTTTTTATGTGGAGATATTAAAAAAAATAAAAATAAAAAGGTTGTGGCAATATGGTTGGCATACGCTTAGAACTTTGGAGAAACCTTGAGTAACAAAGTTGATTTTCATGGCCCAGTACCTTAGCTTAGCCTGAATAGAAGCATTCTGACAGTGGGAATCAGCAAGTCACAGGCATGTGTTCTCTCTCCCCTCCTTCCACTTCCTCCCTGCCCTTTGCATTTCAAATTCTATATATGAGTTTGTGCTGGTGCCTGGGAAGATATGCACAAGCCAGATATGGGTCTTAGAAATAATAACCTCCCTGATATATCTTGATTTATACAGAGATAAAACAGGTTAGAGACAAAGCAAGAGTTCTTATGCTAGCATGCTGGAGGAGCCCCGTTTTCATGTTAAAAAGTGTACGATGAACATTTGCTCGGGGACACGAGTGACCAGGCTGTATGAAGATACCCTGGACAAGGCTGTGACTGCCCTCACTGAGCTGGAGGTGTGGTGGAGGGCAGAGCTTTATGCAGAGGGGTCGGTGCTGAAACCCACTGAATGAAAACAAAGAGTCTCATTGTGCTAAAAGGCAAACATTTCTTCGGAGCATTTGATCTGGATTTTGGGGGTGGGGTGGGGGAATTTGAACCCCCGGATGATCTGAGAGGAGAACCAGTTGTCATCAGAATGCACGCTGACGTGGCACAGCATTTGCTCTGCACAATGAGCAGTTCTGAAAACTCAGCACCCTGTTATTAACCCAAGAAGGATTCCTTAGGCCTTCCTTATGAGGCAAACACTTTTGTCATTTTTACATATGAACAAAATGAAGCACAGACGGGATAAATGATTTGCCCAGAGCCGTGTAGGGGAGTGGGGCCAGTCATTCTAGAGAGTCCAGGGAGTCTAGCTCCTGAATCTGTGCTATAAACCTTGGTTTAACAACGTGGAGAGGGAAAATTGCATGGAGGCAGACAGAAAGGCGATCGGAGTGACTTGAGAATAAACGCTGAAACGGGTGAACAGTAGGAAATACATTACAAAGTAGTTGGGGGCCATGTTACTAAAGGCTTTGAGAGAAGATGAGCATGAATTTCCTTTGGCAGATAAAAGGAGCCACTAAAGGCTTTTGAGCAGGAGCACCGTGGTCAGAGCTGGGCTGCAAAAGACTAGGTCTGAAATGCTGTCAAATGAGGGAGACAAGACAGGAGGAAGTTTGGGGCTGAGGGTGACAGTAATGAAGGTCACTGAGAAGGGCAGGAAGGTCATAGAGCCTACATCGGACCACCTAGAAAGTATGTTAACCTTTGACCTCTAAGAAGGGCAGTGTTCACAAAGGGTTAACTGAATGTGCCTGTTATGGAGATTTCTTGGGCATTAGCATTTTCTCCTTTTCTTCAGTTGTATCGGATGTCCTTGTGATAGGAGAAACAGTAGAGACATCAAAAGTACCTTTTAACTCCACAATTCTTTCTAAAATTCTTTAAACTTATAGGCTATACTGCTGATTTGCAGACTTCAAAGTACACAGAAGGATCAGGGTCAGATTGAAAAATTATTCCTTACAGTGTGATAAAATATGCATGCGATTCCCACGACCTGCTACGGAAATTATTTATGTGGTAATGTGACTTTGTAACATTAATTGCATAGTTTAATGCCCCCCCCACTCTATATTTTTTTCTCTGAAGGCTGAGTTAAATAAATTTCACTTATTATTTATGCTTTATTTTACAGGTTCTATGTATTGTTTATGGATTCAAGAATGTCAAGACTTTTGAGAAATTATAGGTAAAAGAGAAATTGTGGTATGTTTCCACGGACAGTGTGGGCAGTGGTATATCTTCTCTGTGATCAGTATTTAAAACTTGTTTACTTTTTACTACCCAATCAGAACATCATCTCAGGAGATTTTAGTCATAATTTTTTATCAGCATCAACTCTTTCATCTTTAACATTTTCCCCAATGGGTACATGTTCCTTTTGCTATTTAGAAGGGAATAAACCAAGATAAAGCTATAATAATAGAGGTGTCTCCCTGAAACTCACTAGGTTTCCCTGATTTATATCTTCGTGAGATTCCTGTTAGCGTCAGAGTCTCTTGGCTTCTGTGAACAAAACGTTTGTTCTTTGTGTGCATGTCTCTGTGCAAGTGTGAGTGCTCATGGATGTTCACAAGTGTGCTGGTGTGCATGCATATTTGTACCTGTGCACATGGTGGCCAGTGGTCAACCTCAGGGGTCTGTTTCATTATTAGGTGCCTTCTACCTTATCTTCCGTGACAGTTTTATGTTGGGTTGAGACTTGTCAATCATGCCAAGCTGGCTCTCCAGGGAACCCCAGGGATCTGCTTGCTTCCCCCTCACCGCTGATGGCCAACAGCCATGGGGTGACAAACAGCAAGCAGCATGCGCAATTATGTATGCCACCATGCTGGCCCTTGTCAGGTTCCGTGGTGATCCTTAAATGTTCTCCAGGCAAGTGGGCTATGTTTGTTTTTTCGAGTGTGGTGTCTATACTATTATTTTAAGTAGGTCCTTGGACTTTTTAAAAGGGATTTTAGGCAGTGAAGAAGATGAGCTGTAGGTTTTCCTAGTGCTGCTCTGAATGGAAGGTTTGTGTGTGAGTATGTGTGTGTGTGTGTGTGTGTGTGTGTGTGTGTGTGTGTGTAAATCAGGAGGGAGTCTTTTTGAAGGAGAGCTGACGATCAGTAGTTCAGAAGGGGGCCTGAAGTTCTGTGTCTTTAGCTGTGGAGCGTACTGTGAGACTATTATCTGGGTCCAAGTTCATGGACTTGCTGCTCATTAGCTCTGTCACCTTGGGCAAATCACTTCATAACCACTCTTAGTTCATTTTCCCCAGCTGCTCCATACTACAAGGAGATTTAGAGAATAGTGTCTACCAAAAGCCTGGTCCATGGAAGCAAAACCAGGTGCTGCCATTTACTGTTCGCTATTCTAGGGAGACTGTCCCTCACCAGCCTGGAAATGCATGATCGACTCTCAATGACTCCGCCTGACTTCGGAGCAAAGCTCTCTGACTGACGTTCTCTCTCTTCCAGATGTTACTGGGGAATGGCGGGTGGGTAGTGTCTATTCTTGATAGATTTTCCTTGCAAACCCAGAAGTCTGTTAGAAATCTGAGAGATCTCCTTAAACTCCAGCCTGTGAGTCTATAACCACCCAGAGCAGACACTGTCTTTTAAAGTGTTGAGGTCAGATGAGGCGCATTATCCTGTATCGGTTTCTTCTGCCAATAAATCAACTCAATTACATTTAATTTATAAGATCCTTAATAATTTCTCTCCCTGCTCTGCATACGCTTGTTACTGTTTTGATGAAGAATTCTGGAGGTCTGTTGTGCTTGAAAATTGAAGCTATATAGACAACTATGAAGTATAAATAAAATTCAATTAAGATATTAGAGAAACCCCTTTGTAGAGGAAGAAAAAAATTGCCCCAGGCTGCTTTGCAAATGACCACATCTGCACCGATATGATAGCTTACAAAGCCGTGTGAAATACTCTCTCAGTTATTTGGATAATTGTCTAGAGCTTGCCTCCAAATTCAAGTCTTAGGGAAGAGATGTCCCCAAACATTCACCAGCAAGCTTTGACTATTATATTAAATTATTTAACACACCAGAGGTATCAAATGTAAGTGATATCACCAAAGGGGAAAGATCTTTATTAAGAAAATAAATTACAACATAAACAGGCGTTTTGGAAAAGCATCCCTCACTGTACAAGGTTTGCTAGCCATCAAAACGTTCACAGCTGCATTAGCAGCTGTAGGGTACAAACACGACTTTGTTGTAAAGAATAAATAGAAATTTGAAAGTGGGAGATAGGCGAGTTGTTTTTTTTATTACTATGGAAATATTCCTGTCCATCTCCCAAAGGGTTTTGAAGTCTCTAGAAGCTTTGTTAAAAATGCAGCGCCACCAGGGAGCGCTGAGGTGGCTGTCACACACTGCCTTTCACAGCAAAGATTTGTACTTTCTGTGGAAATACTTGGGACAAATAAATGTTCTGTAGGGTGTGTGTGTGTATGTGTGTGTGTGTGTGTACCATATGATGATTAGAAGGAAAACACTGATTAGAAAGAAAAATAGAAAGGCAGGGGAGATAGATGATAGATGGAGAGAATGAATATCACCTACCATAACCAAGCTAATTAATACATCTGTCACCTCATGCAATTAATATTTCTGTGCATGTATGATGACAAATTTGAAGGTCTACTCTGGGCAAATTTCAGGCATACAATAAATATTATTAACTACAGCCAACATGCTGACTATTGCATCCCTAGGATATTTGCATCTTGTAGATAGAAGCTTGGACCTTTTGCTGTAGTATCTCATTTCCCCCTCCCCCACCCCATTCTTCCTGACCACTAGACCTAGCATTCTGTTTGCTGTTTCTATGAGTTGGAATTGTTTTATTTTTTTCCCAACTCCACACCAGTGAGAGGTCATACAGTTTTTATCTTTTTGTGTCTGATTTGTTTCACTTAGCAAAACGTTTTCTAGGCTTATACATACTAAAATGGCAATGTGTCCTTCTATTTCTTATACCAAAACGACCACCCAAATCTCTTCTTTATCCATTCAGCCACTGATGACATACCTAGAAGATTGCAATGAATCTTTATGAGTTGCAGGCTAGCCTGATCTACAAAGCGAGTTCCAGAACAGCCAGGGCTCAAAAAAACAAGCAAAAACAAAAATAAAAACAAAAACAACAGCAGTAACAGCACAGAACACTGAAGGGCCCTGCAATGAACATGATGTAAAGGACTCTCCTTGCGTTGCTTCATTTCCTTGGATAGATAACCAGATGTGATATTGCTGACTTAAACTGTTGCTCTATCTCCTTCTTCGAGGAACCGCCATACTGTTTCCACAGTTCCTGGGCTGGTCTACGCTGCGGCCAGCTGGGTATGAGTGTTCCATTTCCTCCACACCCTCGACAGCACTGGCTGTCTCCTCCTCCTCCTCCTCCTCCTCCTCCTCCTCCTCCTCCT
>NC_034591.1:1161909-1169976 GCF_900095145.1 Mus pahari
CTCCTCCTCCTCCTCCTCCTCCTTCTTTTTGGTTATAGTTATCCCAACTGCTGGCATCTCGCTGTGATTTGATTTGTGTTTTCCTGACTGAGCACCTTTTCAGACACCTTCTGATTATTTCCTTACTTCTAGTAGAACACATACTCCTCTTATTTTTAATTGAGTCATTAGCTACTCAGCTCAGTTGTATGAGCTCCTTGAACATTTCAGATGTTGACCGCAGGACAGGTGTGTGAGCAGCAGGTGTTTCCTCCCATCCCACAGGTGGCCCGTTTTGTTGGGTGTTTGCTGTGCAGAAGCTATTGGATTTAGTCCCGCGTGTTCAATTTGGCGTTGGTGGTTTGCACGTTTGGGACATATCTACAAGTCAGCATCCACAGTAAAGTCAAGGAATTCCCCTCTCTTTGTTTTCTTCTAGAAATTTCATTATTTCAAGTGTGATAGTTTAGTCTTCAATTCATTTCAAGTTCATATTTTGTAGATGATGAAACAAAGGATCAGTTTCATTCTTTAGGATGTGCATAGCCAGTTTTCTTCCTTTTTAAAACAATGTATTATTTTTATTTTTTATTAATTAGTTATTTTATTTATTTACATTTCAAATGTTATCGAGGAAGTTGTTTCTTTCCCATTGTATATATTTATGCATGCACACGCACGCACACACACACACACACACACACACACACACTCACACTGACACATGAACAAGAGTTAGCCCAGGTTAAGAGCCCAGGCTGTCCTTGAACTCACAGTGGAGCCTAGGCTGTCTTCAAACTTGTGATAATCCTGCCTCAGCCTTTGGAGTGCAAGGATTATAGACAGGTACTGTTGTACCTAATTTCCAGCATGTATTCTTACTGCCCTTGTTAAATTGGCCATAAATGTGTGAGCTGTCTATTTGATTTTACAGAGAGACACATTGGACTGTGTTATCTCTTTATGCCAGTACCCACACTATTTTGTTACTATGAATGTAGTTTGAAATCAGGGTGTACGAAACCTCCCTCAATGCTGTTTCTCTATAGCTTCATTCTTTTTTCAAGATTATTCTCATTTTGTAGCATCCCTTGAGAGTCCATATGAACTTTATGGTTGGCTTTTCTGTTCCTGAAAAAGTCTTTATGGGCATTATCCCCCCCCCCCATTTTTGAGATAAAGTCTCACTTCGTTGACAAGGCTGGCGTCAAAGTCACAGAGACCCCCCCTGCCTGTGCTGAGACTAAGGCATGCCTTTCATGCTCAGCATGGCAATGATTTTACTGCACTGACTACATACATGGCTTTAGGTAGCACTGGGGCTGGGTGCTGAGGAACAAATCCAGGGCCTTGATGCATTACATAATCTACCGCTGAGTCGCACCTTGAACTTTACTGCTGATATTCTAATATATAGCATTGAACAGCATGAAATATGTTTTCATTTTCTTATATCTCCTTACTTTTTCACAATGTTTTATGGTTTTTATTGTGTAAACCTTTACTTCTTTGGCTAATAAAGTTTTTATGGTATTTTAAATTAAATTATTTTATATTTTTCTTGGTTTGTAGTTGGTTTACAGAAATATAACTGATTCTATGTGTTAATTTTGTATTTTGCTACTTTGCTGACTTCATTATTGTAAATGGTTTGTTTGTCTGGTGTGTGTGCCTGCATGTGTGCATTTGCGCATATGTGTGTGCACGTGTGTGTGCACGTGTGTGTGTGTGTGTGTGTGTGTGTGTGTTCCTACAAAGAAGATGGGATCTTCAGATAGGTGTTAGCTCACTTAATTCTTTTAAGTTTGGATGCTGCCTCTCTCTTCTTTTTCTCTTCATTTCTTTCTTCCTCCAGTTTCTTCCCCCTCCTCTACTTCCTCTCTCTTCCTGTAACTGCTTTGGTTAGGACTCTCAGTACTATACTAAGTAGCAATGGTGAGAGCAGACATCCTTGTTTTGTTCCTGATCTTGGAGAATAAGTTCTCAGCCTTTGTCCATTGTGTATCAATTTCTACACTGTGTTCACTATCTTGAGATTCTATGACTGATCTATTCCTAGGTCACTGGATATTTTTAAATAAAAGGGGTTGTGTTGTGTCAGATACCTTTTGCACACCTATTGAGGTCATATGTTTTTCTTCTTTATTTTGTTAGCAGGTTATATTATTACACTGATTGATTTTCTTACATTGCACTATCCTTGCATCCTAAGCATAAATCCCATTTAATATATCCCATTTAATTTTAACATATTGCTAAATGCATCTTACTAGTGGTTTGCTGACAGTTTTTACATTGATGCTCTTAGGGAATACTGGCCTGTGGGTTTCATTTTTTCCGTGTTTTGGCTTGGATATTCTGGCAATACTGGCCTCATAGAATGAGTCTGGTTTTTGAGGAGTATGGCCTCTGGCAGGTCTACCATGATCCACTGGATGGCCCAACACTCAGGAATATAAAGACAGCACTAGTTGAACTCAGTGGGTATTAGATGGAAGAGAATATGACACTGAGGGGATAAGACAGATCTGGAAGAGTGATTGAATTTCCTTCCACTATGCCCTACCTTTTGAGGTCTCCACCTCCCTATAGCACCATAGAGTGGTGATTACAACTTTAGCATACGGGTTTTTGGTGGACATTTAAAATTCAAACATAATGAATAAATACCAGAAAAGGCAAATTCATGGAAAGAGAAAGGGCTGTAGATTAGTGGCCAGGGCCTGGGGATGGAAATGAAAGTTAACTGCAAATGGACACAAGGGATCTCATTGTGGTTGTAAACTTTTCTAAAACTGGATTATTATGTTAGCTGTACCACATGGCAAAAAATTCTTCTAATGTGCATTTTATAATGTGTAGTTTAATACAGCTCAAAAGTCCATACTGGCATTGGATCAGTAAAAAGCCACACAATGTAAGAGTATAAAAGTAACATGAAGAGAATATATATAACCAAAGGGGTGTGTGTGCGCTCACATGCCATATTGTTTGAATCCAAAGTTGTTCAAAAGTTATCCTGTCACTTCTGTTATGGAACCAGTATTTGAGGCTTCATTTAATGTGCCACTTGAGCTGTCGGACTTGGAGAGCTCACCCCTCTATTGAGTGTTTTCTTTTTGAGGTATAGAGAGAGCATAGACCTCAATTCGTGTGTGGGGAAGGAGCCTGCTTTCAGTAGGATGGTGTTACCCACACTTTCCGACCCCGTGATTCTTCCAGTGGATACTCTCCTTTATAAAGTCGTTTTTTTTTCACATCTGAAAATCTCTTTGCTCTCTAGTTCTTTAGCCCACTTACCGTAGTCATTGAAGCAGCTATTGAGTTTCCAGCTAGTTATGGGTAGGTTGAGCACTCCTGGCCTCCATTGGTTAAACAGTAACCAGAAGAGTAGGGTAGGAGGCATGAGAAACCAGCAGTGGGCTCTCTGTCTCTGAGACACTCTAAGAATCTGTTACCCAAGATGGGGGCTTATCCATCCCAGATGCCTTCCTGTTGCAATAGACCTACTTATAGGATTTCCCATGCTCTACAGACATTCATGTTTCTGCTACTGTTACAGTGAACGCCGCCGTCCTTCAGTCGTAGGTGATGCTAACTGGGACAGCATTCGGTTTATTTTACTGATCTTATAAAATGGTCTGGATAGGTAGCGAAGGGACCTTCTAATGTGACCTTCTAATGTTTGAGCCTTTTAATGAGATGCTGTATTCGCTCCCTGGAGGGAACCAATGGCCAGCAGGAAAGCCAAGGAATACAGACAGGTTTACAAAGGAAAGGAGAATGTGCTTCCCGTTGGCCAGCTGCCTGGTACTTTCGATCAAGGTTTGAGATTGCTGTGTAGGCTGTGGGCTGTTTCCCTACTTCAGCCTCACACGGGAGCAGCCCAGACACAGAGAGAACCAGTGGGAGATGTGGAACAATGTCTAGACTGACTGCAGACCATGGGGGATGGGCCTTCACTTCCTGTTCTTAACGACATAAGTAAAACTATTTTTATAGTTACTGTGTGTGTGTGTTTCTGTGTGAGTATGTATGGTATGTGTATGTATGTGTATGTATCATTGTACGTGTGTGTATGTGTGTACGTGTGTGTGTGTTGTATGTCTGTGTGAGTATGTATGGTATGTGTATGTATGTGTATGTATCATTGTACGTGTGTGTATGTGTGTACGTGTGTGTGTGTTGTATGTCTGTGTGAGTATGTATGGTATGTATGTATATGTATCATTGTAAGTGTGTGTGCGTGTGCGCGCGCACACGTGCACATGCTTGTGTGTGTGTGTGTGTGCGTGGTGTGTCTTAGTATGTGTGTATATATGTGTATCTGTGTGGTGTATGTGTGTGTGATGTGTCTGTGTGGGTGTCTGTCTCTGTGTGTGTCTGTTTGTGTGTGTGTGTGTGTGTGTGTGTGTGTGTGGTGTGTATGCACTCGTGCCACAGAACACATATGAGAGTTGCCTTTCTCCCTTCACTAAACTGAGGTCATCAGGCTAAGAGGCAAGTACTGCTATTGCTAGGGCATACGTTGCTCCTCCACTTCTCTTGTTCACTGTTGGCTTCTCCCTAGAGCCCTTTTCCACCACCCTTATTTTGATGTACTCTGCTAAGTCACCTACCTTTCATGATTCTTGTTAGTTGGTAAATTAAATATTCATTCCTTGGGTGAGATTATTCAAAACCATGTTTTATTTGCTCTACTTTGGGAGCTTTCCTGTGAGTAAGTTTTAAAACTTCAGGTAGTTGCTTTCCATGGTGGCAAATTAAGTAACACACCTTACACCCGTGCCATGGTTTTCCCTAAACCATACCCCAACAAAATCCATTTCTTCAGAACTCACATCTGACAGCTGCTAAGTGGATACCCTCAAACTGTCTTGAAGGGAAAAGTTGAATGCAGAAAAAAATAGGAGTTTGAAATTCTCCAAAGAATTGCATTATGCTAGGCCCATACAATGGTAAGAACCTGAATTTAGCTACATCTGAAATAGATAATTTATTTTGTTGCCTTTTTAAATCTTCAACTGTTATTTAGAAGATATTTTTATAGCAACTCTGTTCCAAATTCCAAATAACTGACTTCTTAGTTAATCTAATACTCATGGTTTGTACTAATACTCATGTCTGTATTATCTTATTAATGTTTTTGAAAAAAAAATGTACTTTCCCCACAAATTTCGTAATCATTACAGACTATGTACAAGACTAGAAGCCACAGTCACATTGAAGCTGTTATAAACTAAAATGACTATTCTAAGAAACAGTCCCTAGATTAATGGTTGCAGAGAAACCCTGATTAGACTTTTCGCCTTGGATGCTTTACTTATTCATTCCACAGTCATGATGGGTTCTCGCTACAGATCATGAACTAGCACAGGCTTGTGAGTATGAAAACAAGAGACACAGTCCCCATTCCTGTGAGCATATGATCTGGTAGAAAAGTTGACAGACAGATAATTACAATAAACATGGTAGAAGTCTTGAGACCAAGTGGAAGAAAAATCACAGATGATCTGAAGCTGAAAAAACCTGGTTTCCATAAGAGATGCTGTTGGATTCAGACTTAAATATACAGTGAGCTTTGCAGGCTGGGCAAGCTGAGCATAGGAAGTAACACGTGCAGAACACAGAAGTAGGGAGAACATACTGCGAATTGCTTCCCAACATCTGTTTTCCCTTCTTTTGAAACTCAGCTCTTCAAGTGGTAGCTGAGCACATGCACACATGACTAGAAGCCACATTTCTCAGCCTGGTTTTTGAGTTTTGTTTTGAAACAGCGTCTCTTTCTATAACTCAAACTTGTGTCCTCCTGCCTTAGTTTCTGGAGTGCTGGGATTAAGACTAGTCCTGGCTTCTGAGATTTTCATAAAAGTAATATGGGCTCCAACACTTTCCTGGAATTTTGAAAGAATTATTAATGGATGTTCACTTGGACCCACAATTTCATGATCTTTGCTGCATCATTTCATATCATGTACTAAGCTAATTGGACTGTTTTCATACAAGGACCTTTTGAAAGGTTCTGATGTGTTTACCAGAGCATATAATTGCCTCCCCCAATGCGCTCACTGTGAGATAAATATTGCATAGAATTGAAGATTCTTAGTTAGCATCAAAATGCTAGAAAATTGATTAAGTAAGATCTATCTCAGGGAAGCAAGGAGGGTTCAACAACCCAAACCTATAAACACGACAAGCCATACTTACATAGTGAACAACAACAATAAGAACAACAACAACAACAACAACAACAACCCCCTGTAATCATCTTGTTAGATGCAGGAAAAGCTTTGGGTGAAATCCAATATTCTTTCTCAACAAATTAGGTATAGAAGGGATGTGCCCCGACACAAGAAAAACTCTATCAGACATACCCTCAGCTTATATCAATCTTATTGTTTTTTTTTTTTAAAGAATTTTCCCTCTAAGATCAGAAAAAGAATAAATATACCCATTTTCACCACCCACATTCAGTACAAAACACAAAATGTTACTGTTTCCTCTAACATTAGCAGCAAACTATTAAAAAAAACAAAACAAAACAAAACCAGAAACAGTTATGCACTTAGACAAGGATTAAACTGGACCCTTATACTATGTACAAACTGCCCAATGTGGATTAAAGATTTAAACAAAAGACCTGACCTGAAACTGTGAAACCACTAGAGGAAAAAAAACCCATCATGGGCACCGATACCGTTATCATCTTTGTCATTACTTTGGGGCTTTGACCCCAAAGGCTCAGACAGTAAAGAGCAGATAGAGAAGTGAGACTGCCTACCCTGGAGGGCTTCTGGTCAGCAGTGGTTCTGAGCTCCAAATGAGCTCCTGCTTTAAAATAATAGTTGTACTTCAAAATAGTTTCAGAAAAGGCCGTGGTGTGAAATAAACACCTTAACCACTGGACTTATTTATCGTGCTTCGTCCTTATGCCTTGAATAGAGGGGCCCCATAAGCCACTGCCATCTTGAAAACCACTGACTACAAAACAAAATCTGCCCTAGATTGAAGAGGGGGAGAGTCCAGAGGAAGTTTAGAGAGGCTCCTTTGCACACACAGTGTGTGGTGGCCCCTGAATGACTTTCCCAAGCGTTTTTATGGTCCAAGTATACTTGGGATGCAGGGAGGCACTGAGAGAACCGAAACGGCTGAGAACGACTCCGCTTTCAACAAAGAGAGTTACTTTGGTCTACACCACGTGAAGGAAGGGAAATGGGACGTGAAGCTAGAAGACAGGAGTTGGAGCCTTGCCTTCCCTGCTAATTATCTGTGTGACCTTAGATAATCCATAGTCTCTTGGAATGAAAGCACCATCTATAAAAACGTAGATAAAACAAAACCTTCTGTCACTTAGCTCTTATGAAGACACAACAAAGCTTTATGAACCATAAATATGGTAGAGGTACTAATTATTAGAACTGTAACAGTAGAGTGAGCGTCATTTCTGGGGGGACCAAGCTGTGTTCCTGGGAGCTGCTTAGTACCTCGGTGTTTCTTTAGGAATGGAGCAGGGGATTTGTGACAGGACGTCCTCCAAGCCATGGCTAACTTCATTTTTTCTATACTGCATCGCTTGGTTTTTAGGGAGTGATAGATAAAAAGTGCACAGGAGACTAACAACAAGGATTCTTTGGATGAGTTGAGATTCAGGCAGAGCATGATTTGGACCCTTGAGAAAAAGTGTTGGGAGGCATAATTTTCTAGGACTCATAAACCTAGGCTAAGCTCATTAACCAGGTTTTCACCTTGCTCCAAATGAGCTCCTGCTTTAAAATAAAACTGCACTTCAAAATAGTTTCAAAAAGGTTGAAACATAAAGTAAAGACCTTAATACGAACCGTGGAAAACCACCCCCTTGGCTTGGATGAAAAGTTTTTAGCTAGTTTCTTTTTTTTTTTTTTCCATTTTTTCCATTTTTTATTTATTATTATTTTCTTTATTTACATTTCAAATGCTATCCCGAAAGTTCCCTATACCCCACCCCCGCCCCTGCTCCCTTACCCACCCACTCCGACTACTTGGCCCTGGCCTTCCCTTGTGCTGGGTCATATAAAGTTTACAAGACCAAGGGGCCTCTCTTCCCAATGA
>NC_034591.1:1170601-1179455 GCF_900095145.1 Mus pahari
TGTTTAGCTAGCTTCTTTCCTTGCTATACCAGCCACACATTGGAGAGCCCCCAATGAAGTTGCCCTAACTTAAGTTTAGACTTGGAAACGTGACAAGCTGAGCAACCTGATCGGAATAGAAACGGAGTCACAGCGCATATAAAGGGAGTCAGTGAAAACTGGACTTTAGCATTTTAGAAGTCATTTCCTCTTCTGCACTAGGAATTTAAATACAACAGTGTTCATGGGGGTGGGGGTGGGGGTGGGGAGGGGCATGGGAATTGGAAGCAGAATACAAACCGTGCGTCTATCATAAACAATCACTCAGACAAATCTGGGGTGCCTCCTTGTCCTCTCTAAAGTCAAGGAATGAGAAGCAACGTAGGCGCTCAGGTGAGCCTTTGAAGTGCAGCAGTTTGGGAGCAGCTATTGTGCCTTTAGGTGTTTCCGTACATCTTGGAAGACGCCTGGAGCTCTTGGCTATGTCAAATCACTCCCACATCTTCATATGTTTCTCATTACAAATCTCCCACATTTCCTTCTCCCCCGCCCCGTTGCTCACTTTCTTATTGTAAAACAATTAATTTTTTTAAATTTTACTTCCCCATCCCTAACCCTTTTCAGATGTGCTCAGACCGTAGCTACTTGCCCAGAAACACTCGCGCGTGGAGAGAATAGACTGAATGCTTGCTTTCCCTTTGATATGGTTAACAGGGCTGTCGGATTTGCAGGTGAACACGTACAGTTGAAGTCTGAGAAAACACCAACATGTAACATCAAATTGTGGGCTCTGAACACTCCTGTTGAGTGGACCCTCCACTGACAAGAGAGCATGTTCGCAGGGAGGGTACTCTGCTCATTGCAGATCCCTCCCGGGGATTAATTGCCTGAGTGTCAGCCCCGTGCTTTGAACTGGAAAAGACCATTGTAATTACAAAGTATAGCATGGTTGGGTATTGTGGTGAGGATCCAATTGACAGGATAGATAAGAACCTTGGTGAATGGGACTTTAAGCACTTTAACAGCATTCAATATGTCTATTCTTTTCAACACAGGGAAGTAGTGTTCGAACGCATGCAGGAATTCACCAAGCTTGCTTGCGAAGTGGCACAGTGCTTCCCACCCCCACCCCCATTCAGCAGTTTCTAGTTTTTCACACACAGGGCTCCGGCTCCCAGGGCTACATCTGTTTTACCATTTCCCTAGCTGCCATTAACAATTGGAGAAAAGAATCTATAAAACAGTACAGTCTGTAGTTATCCTTGCATAGATTTAATTGCCCACACCTTAAACAGAGTCCCTTCTTATGAATGCATTGTGCAATCGAATGCTTCTCCCCTCTTCTTGACTTCCAATCAATTTGGGGCCTAAGGCTGGTGTAATCCATTGCTGGCAGATATATTTAACGAGTCTGGTTGTGAGCATTCGTAGCTGAGGGACTGCGGATTAGGTTTTATCTTATTTCACATCTTGATTAATAATCTAGGAGGAGGCTGCTGCACGCTAATGAAATTCAGCCTGCAGCTAGAAACATCCCAGAGCCAGAGGTCAGCACAGACTGCCCAGCGTGAGGTGGGCAGGTGGGGACGGCCTTGTGTGAGCTGACCCCTCTGCATTGCTCTGCGGAGGGCACTTCAAGGGGCCTAATCCTTTCCAGGCACTGGCATACTGGACCTGAAGACGGCAGCCTGCACGGCCGCCCATAGCTATGTGTTACTCACCGCTAGTTCAGGCCAGCATTGGGAAAATAATCAGAAAGACAGGTCTTCTCTATTAAGGACAGGGCGGGCTGCTGGGAAGTGTTTGCTGCACAGGTCTCACTGCGGATCCGAGTGAAGGTCCCTGGCTCCTGGCTCGGGTTCGTCTCTATGACCTATCATGGAGACTACAGAACCGCGGCTTCATTACGACCTAACTCTCCCTGTCGGGAAGTACTTTCCTATGATTAAGAGAGCTGTATATCTACAATAGGGAGATATTGGTTTGAGAGGTGAGATCTTTGCAAGGTGATAATGTCACACCAGCTAGCACTTCATGAATGGAGTAATGCCACAACCTGAAGAGTGACTTTGTCATATGCAGGAAGTGGGTTTCCCATAAAAGGACAAGTCTCTCTCTCTCTCTCTCTCTCTCTCTCTCTCTCTCCCCTTTTTCTTTTCTCCCTCCTTCCTTCTTGCCTTCTGCCATGGGATGACATGGAAGGAGAGCCCTGTCCAGATACCAGGACATGGATGGTGGACTTTCTCAGTGTGCAGAACTTTGAGAAATAAATGTACTCTTTTTATAAGTATCCATTATGTCTGTACTGTGAAATAGACTCAGACAGTACTATAAATGCTTTTCTCATGAGACGTGAATGAACTCAGCTGCCCTGAGTTGTAGGGCAGAGGCCTGAGCTAATACATATGGTACCTTATTTGTTCTCTATTTCTTTGATGTTTTCCAATGACAACTTTCAGAATCAAATAAATTGTAACAAATAAATTTTTGAGTGGGAAGGGAAGTTAGAATTGGAAGAAAGGAAATTAGAGTTGATATAAAAAATTGTTTTGCTCCATTTCTGCCTGAAGCAGAGACCACACCATGGGACAAAATTCTGCTAGCTCAAAGTGACTAGGATTGAAGTGAAAGTAACTGGGGTGTGGCCAGCCCTGGGTTCTCAGGCCCTCCTGCCCCTCTCCCATGGGGTGTGGCAAGGCCCGGGTCCTGCTCCTTTCCTGTGATCATTTGTGTTAGAAAATCTACATAAGGCAAACGAAGATCTTCAGGACACGACTGTGACACTTATCTGATGGCATATGGCTTCTGAAGAATTCATCAGTCATAGGACCAGAGATTTTGAATGTAGGAAAACAGAACTTTTGTATGTGCCATGTGAAATAAAATAATCTCCTAGCAGTAAAGAAGTTGTTCTTTTTCAAACTCTTCATAGGAACTGTTCTGAAAATGTCAGCAGTTCAGAAATCGTGGATGCACAAAGATCAGGAAAAACTCAGGGAAAGAATTCAATTCTTGCAAACTCCTTTGACATTTCAAAAATTTCAAAGTTCCTGCTAATCCCCAGTTGCTTGGTTTGCTGTCCAGAGAAGACTCCTATAACATCTGGAAAGACAGGGATCCAAGGAAAGTTCCTTTCCCAAGAATCAAGATGGCTGCGGCTCTCACGTGGCAGCAGGCTGATTAGGCAAAATAGCATGAGGAAGGAGGACTTTCTTTTCAGAAGTGGGTACTTGAGAGAGCACTAGGAGAGGGGTGGTTCAGGGAGGCAGCACCATCTTGATTCCCAGGTAGCTTTCACTGTGTCTGAGAAGCTCACCGAGCCTTGCTCCTTACTCCTCAGAGGTTTCTCTGTGAGGAAAAGGTGATTTAAATCTGTCATTTGTTCTGAGGGTTATTTTCATGACTTGGAATGAGTGGTGTAGACACGTATGAATATATGTGGCTATTTTGAATATCTTTGGTTTAAATTCCATGCTTCAAAGGGCAGCAATGGGGTGTGGGACCTGACACTAAAGAGTGTGTCATAGGCCTCAGGAAGTGTAAATTTTGATAATCCCTAGATTGGAAAAACATGTCTTTCTGACAAAAATAGTTTTGACCTGTAAAACTTTGTTTTTCTAAAAAAATAATGCTAGCACATAGACCTTCTTCTTTAAAACAATCTTTTGCTTGAATTCTGTGAGTTTTATAACTGAGCACATGTGGCTGATGCTATGTGGCACACAAAGAAGAACGGAGAAGCTCTGGTCATAATAAAAAGTAAAATGATGGGGGGAAGCAAAGGAAAAGTAAAATCACGTCGACATCAAAGGTGGGGTAGAAATGTCAGTGGAAAAATAGGAGAGTCCGAATCATCGTGAATATTTTATAGAGAGCTGCAGTGTGAGCTTGATCACCCAAAGGACACACCGCAGGGACCAGTGTTCAAAATGAACAACAGCTGTTGGATGTCAACACACAATGTCGCAGTGGGTGGAGAGCATTTCGGGTGAAACACTGTCTTCAGGTGGTCGCTGGTCCTTTGGGTAAATCTTAGATGAGGGATAAAATCTTTCCGATCCTTAATCACTAGCACAACCCAGTTGTTTCCTGGTGAGTGTACTTCACAGTGAGTGTGTGAGGAAATTTAATTAGCTAATAGCCATTTACAGAGCATCTTCTGGATGTAAGTCACTGTGCTTTGTCACAGAGCTTCCCCAGAGTCGTTAACTGGAGACGACTCTGACTGACCAATGCGTTTGAGTGGCTCTGGTTGTGTGGGGAGCAATGATGGTGTTTTAGGATGAGGTCTCCTCCAAGATGTCTTCTCTGGCTCCTCTATTTCTGAAGTGTGTCTGCCATGTTGCTCTGTTGAGCTTTTGCTCCACAGTTTGTCCTCCCAGTATTTATCATCTCCTGAAGCTTTATGTGCATATTTTTCTTTACTCATTATTTGTTTTCCTTATGTGTGATAGATTCTAGAAAATTAGAGACGGTTTTGTTTTCTCCACCACATTATCCTCAATGCCAAGAACAGAACCTGGCACAGTGTGTGGCAGACACTCAAAAATGTATCCAGTGGTATTCCAGACACAAGATTTAATTAAAGACCTCAAACAAAGAGAGCATATATAATTATGATAAGCAGAAAATACAGAAGCCACAGAATAGAGAGGGAGACAAATCACAATGTACATGTTGTTCATGCTATCTTGATTGGGAGGTTGAGAAAACAGCAGATCTGGACAGTCTCTGGTCCAGCAGAGTGTGTGTGAGGAGCTTGCATGAAAGGATGGGGCAGGCTGTGTCTGCAGGTGTTTCCTGTCAATGAGCATCATCGAAGCCTGCTGCTTCCTTCTCTCCTCTCCCCTCCTCTCCTCTCCTCAGCCTCTAAGCAAAGTGCTGAGGATCATTGTTCCAGTTTCAGAAACCTGGGCACTGATTACTCTGCCAAAATTATCCCATTTACTTATTGAATATATATTATCTGATGATATACTAATCAATGCTACTGTCCAAAGTTAATAATTCAGTAATTATCATTTTTGATGACTAGCAAATTTTTAGCTGGTGTTGTAGTTTGTGGAGGTTTGTGTTTACTTTTCTTAGAGGAGGGCAATGGTGTACAGGTTTGTGATAGTACAGGAGCCATGGCGTGGTCATGCAGGTCAGAGGACAGCTCTGGGGTTGGTTCTCTCTTTTCTCCTTTCCATGGGTTTTCAGAATAACTCAGGTCATCAAACTTGTGAAGCAAGTATCTTTACTTCCTGAACCGTCTCTCCAATTCTCAGGCTTAAGTCCTTGATCCAAGCATTAAGGTTCTGAAAGGACAAATGGCTTTAGCACTGGGAGTTTTCTTTGGCATGGAACTATGTAGCTTTAATTTTTTTCAAAGCCTACTTTAAATGATGGTTCTTAAGTGCTTTAACCTCCCTTCTAGCCCACCACCCTTCCACCTCCAGAAGTAGTGGAAAAGAAAGGTTATAATACTGGGGAAGTGAATCTGTTTAGAAATGGTTCCTTGGAGCAAATCCCATCTTTGTCGTCAGGAAATCAGCAGCTCAGTTCACAGGTCAGCAGTGGCAGCTTGATCTACCTGCAAACACCTCGTGGGTATACCAGTAGTCCAGTTCAATAGTGTCAGGACAGCAGCAGCAGTGGCATGACCTAGCAGAGACAGCCAGGCCTCAACTCAGTTGGCATGAGTCAGCAGGAGAGATTCTAACCACCAGGAATGCCAGGAGAAGTTCTTGGCTGTAACTTTCTCAGCAAAGTGAAGGTCAGAGAAGATGCTAGACCAAGGAGCATTGCAGAGCTAGCTCTACCAACAAGGCCCTCTCACAGTCCATTAAGTCCTATTTGTCTCCCTCCAAACATCTCGTGTCCTCCACTGGTCTTGCCTCAGCACAGGAGTCTGACTTAGCAAAACTCTATGAGAGTCTGTATCAACTGACATCGCTCTGCCAATCAGTCTTAATCCTCGGAAGTGACAAGAAGCCACAGCATCCCACCAGAAATTTTTTGGTGGATTTTTATCTATGGAGTCCTGACAAATGGATCTCAACTATGCAAATGTAAGACAGACCAATGCATGCGTTGTTAGTGAAGAATCCTTCATCACATGTCCTTTCCCATGCTTGCCTTAGCAAAATATCCTTTCACTTGTGTCTGTTCAGGAAAACATTCCTTCCTGTGTTTGCCCCATCAAGACACCATCCAACACAACCAACTTCCCTAGGAAACCTTACATTTCCACTTCAGAGCCAGCCTATACGTTTCCTTAATACTAAATTTATTCTATTTGAATAAATATTCCTCAATTGGAATTCCAAATGTCGTGGGGTAGTAAATGTATCTGTGTTGACTCCTCTGAGATGGAGATATCTTTACCAGTTTAAGTGCTCACATGCCTTAAATTAGAGGCAGAAACCACTTTCTTCTATCTGGAGTAAATGTTCCTAAATGATTGAGATCAAGTTTATCTTATGGCTGTAAAAAAAAAAAAGTGATCCCATTAAACATATCAGAAGCAGCGACAGTAGTGACAGAAGACACTTCCTTCCTGCCATAGTCTGGTGTAAGAACACTTCCAGTGGAGAGAGGTGTGAGCCTTGTGATAAAGAGGCAGGTGGCTAAAGCTGGAGCTGGGTGCTTACCCACTGCTTCAGACCTTTAGAGTCCTACGGAATCAGTCTCTTAGCAGTTCTGAGTGAGCTCTAGAAGACAGAGGAAAGAAGGTGTCTCAAAGGCTCCTTCTACAAAAAGTTTACAGTCTAGTGAGTTACAAGACATTTGGAAACAATCTGACATGATGCAGGCATGGGAAGATAGGGAATTACATCCTACCTATGAGAATTGAGAAAAAAATGCTGACCTGCACTGTGTGGTCAGTGAGTACTTCCAGAGGAGAATGCTAGCTGGGCCTCCTGAGCAGGACTGTTCACAGTAAAGTCAGAGGCTGAGGGTTGGGAAGTGGATAGAAGACCTGTGTCCATCAAAGAACAAGTGGTTCACTGTGGCTGGAAGATGGGTCCCTGGGTAATATGGGATGTTACAGAACGCAATGATAAATAGTCAGTGACTACATCATAGATTGATTCACTAATCCCTAAAGTGTCTCTCGGTCCAATTGGACTGGCAACCAGGATTGACCATCAAGTTGAGTTCTCTTAGGCAAAACAACTCACCAAGCAGACTGAGTGAGTGATGGCTTTTGTCATTCTTCCTCTTCCCACAAAACTCAGCCCACATTTTGTTGTAGGTATTTATGGAAATCTTTCTCATTGGCCAATGACTGTCACCTCCTTGAGGGTAGCACTCTTTTTCTAAGTTTTTAAAAAAACACTTCACACAAATTGTATTTATTGATCCATTAATCTGTTCTATATTGTCAGTTTAGAGTATAGCACTTTCTTGTCTAGAGAAAGTAAAATTTCGCCCTATTTTTCCTGCTTACAGCATTAACCAAGGATATTTAGTTGAGTATTAAGACATTTGCCATTGATAATCTGTGGTGTCCTTTATTCTAAATATTTGGTTAGGAATGTTATTTATTATTTCACTTTTGTGGTGGGAAACATAATCTTCTTCTGACTTAGTTTCTAGGAGTAGTGATAATTTTTCCAGGAATGGTGATAATTATGGACTATTTATGCTTTTCTAAAACATTAATATATCATGTAGCCCATAGTATATAATATACAATATATAATACATAATATAACACATAACATATAAAGATAATAATATTAATATATAACATATAATATGTAACATGTAACATGTGATGTGTAATGTATAATATTTAATATATAATAAATATATGTAATCATATACAATGTATATTATATATATATATTATCAGAGGTCTTACAATTTCCTAGTTTTCCTATCTATTTCCTGGACACTAAGACAAGAAAGGCTTACAATCCAATTGTCCACACACATAATAACAGTGTGATCAAGTAACTATTTTTCCATTTAACGGTAAACATATCAGAGTCAAAGTCCTGTTTATAGCTAAGCTAACAAATAAAACTTTTCATTTTTAAATACTTTTTTATTAGATATTTTCTTCATTTACATTTCAAATGTCATCCCCAAAGTCCGCTATACCCTCCCCCTGCACTGCTCCCCAACCCACCCACTCCCACTTCCTGGCCCTGGCATTCCCCTGTATTGGGGCATATGATCTTCGCAAGACCAAGGGCCTCTCCTCCCATTGATGGCTGACTAGGCCATCCTCTGCTACAGATGCAACCAGAGCCACAGTACTGTGGAGTACTGCTTAGTTCATAGTGTTGTTCCTCCTATAGGGTTGCTCCTTCATTGGGGACCCTGTGTTCCATCTAATAGCTGACTGTGAGCATCCACTTCTGTGTTTGCCAGGCACAGGCATAGCCTCACAAGAGACAGCTGTATCAAGGTCCTGTCAGCAAAATCTTGCTGGCATATGCAATAGTGTCTGGGTTTGGTGGTTGTGTATGGGATGGATCCCCAGGTAGGTCAGTCTCTGGATGGTCCTTTCTACTGTCTCAGCTCTGAACTTTGTCTCTGTAACTCCTTCCATGGGTATTTTGTTCCTCATTCTAAGAAGGAACGAAGTATCCACATTTTGGTCTTCCTTCTTTTTGAAAAACTTTTTTATTTTTACAAAAGTCATATCTTTGTTATGTGGGGTTTCACTTAAATTGAGTTTTCAACGGAATTGAAGTTTGTCATTCAGGTTCCCAAACTATCGCCAGTTTCATTATATTCACTAGAAATTCTAAATAATTATTTCATTTTCTAATTACTTTATTTAAAAAAATTCTTCTCTCATGTATTACATCCTGACTTCAGTTTCTCCTCCCTCCTCTCAGACTTCCCCCCTCATTTCTGCTCTCTCTCTCTCTCT
>NC_034591.1:1179488-1191008 GCF_900095145.1 Mus pahari
TCTCTCTCTCTCTCTCTCTCTCTCTCTCTCTCTCTCTCTCTCTCTCCTTTCTCTCCTGAAGAGCCACTCCCCTGCACCTCCCCTCAGAAACAAGCAGGCCTTCAGGGACATCAAACAAACATGGCTTAACAAGGGACAATAAGACGAGGCACATCTATCCCACCAGGTCTGGACTAGGCAACCCAGTAGGAGGGGAAGGTCCCACAAGCAGGCAAATGAGTCGGAGACAGCCCCCATTCCACTGTTAGGAGTTCCACAAGAACACCAAAGTACTTACCCATAACTTGTATGCAGAGGACCTAGGTCAGACATGTACAGACTCTGTGATGTCTGTGAGGCCCCACGAGTCCTGGTGAGCTGATTCTGTGGGCCGTGTTCTTGCGGTATCCCTGACCTCTCTGATTCCGTAAGTATACAGTATCAGACATCAAGATTTTCGCTGATAGTTCGCAACAGATTTCATTGCCAAACACAACATGTGTTTAAATGATATAACCCACAATATTTGTTGGGTTAAGGAGACATGATTCTTGGTCAAATGATTATAACGGGATTCAACACCTCACAGAACAAGTTTATGAGGAACACATTTGGGAACATAAGTGAGAGGTGGGTGAAGGCAGAAACTAACAAGGGAACACCAACACCCCAATTCTGTGCTTCAGAGGAGCCTAACAGTATGGAGACAGGGTCAGTGTGAGGAACCAGGAGGCATGTAATAAACTAGACTTGGGTGGGTAAAGGGACAACCTGTGCTGTGTCATGGGCAGGGAAGTAGGCAATGTCTCTTTTGGCCAGTCATCTTCCAGGCCTATGTACAGAGCCACGTGTGAGAGCACTGATGTAGTTCCTCAAAGCCATATAGGAACAGACATCAGTTGCCTGATGGGAGGAAGAAGGAAAATACAAGATGGCATCGGGGTGGGAATCCAGGTAAGGCAGGCGCTCTGTCCAGACAGGTCCAGAATCCAGGCTGAACTTCTCATTATCTCTGCCTCAGTTTCTCCCTCTGTGCTCACTGTTAGTTTTATTTTTTTCCCATCATCCATCCCTTCCCTAATCTTTATTCTTCCGTCCATGTTTTTTCCACTTCTCATTTTGCCTGCTGTGTTTATGATTTTAGGTCACTACTGCCTACTGCAGGAGTTATGTCTACTATTGGTTGTCACCTTCTGTTTGGCCAGCTTTGTCTAAGGTCTTCAGGACTGGCTCCTCTCTGACTGGGGACACATTCTTTGCCATCAGGTAGATAGATGTTCATGTGCAGTGTCAGGGACTCATTCTGAGCTGTTTTCCTACTTTAACTAACACCACACTAACATTTCTCATGATGGCCTCAGTCCTTATTATGACTTGAATCTTAAATGTGTCCCACAAGCTCATACTTCAAATTTGTGGTGTTCTTTTAAAGGTCACGGGGCCCTTTGAAAGTGGACCTAACTGGAAGAAGTAGATCACTAAAGGTATCCTTAGATGGTTACAGCAGCCCAGGTTCCAGGATCACTCTCTGCCTCCTGGTTGGCCAGGATTCAAGGAATTTCTCCTACGTGCTGTGTCCCTGTGAACAGCTCCATTGCTTCCCAGCTATGGTGGACTGCATTCCCTTTGAAACTGTCATGCTTATTCTTCCTTTGTTTCAGTCAGTTATTTGTCACAGTGACATTAAAAGTAACTGATACAATCTCAGTCTTGGCTTTTAGTGTTCATTGTTAGCTCCCAATCCTGCCAACCTCTGTGATGCTCTCTTAGACTCTGCCTACCGATTCCTTCTGCTTCGGTAGCTGAATTGTTCTTGCTGTTTTCCAATTGCAGTACAAGAAATGGAACCGGAGACAGGTCCCGCTTCATACACCCCAGAGCAGTGATGTTGTGACCTTGGAACATTTGGCAAAGTCTGCAGATATTTCTGATCATTGCAACTGGATCAGGGGAAGGGATACTGGCTTCAACCAGTGTAAGTCAAGTGTCTATGAAAATTCTTAAGGCACTCAAGACAGTTCCCACCCCAAAGAAACCATCCAGCCTGAGATGCCAGCACTGCTGAGACCGAGAAACCCTCACTCAAAGGCATTTGTCTTAGGTTGCATCTAAGGCAAATAAAAAATAGTAAGATTAAATAAAATGAAAATAATTTGTAAACAATTAGGAAGAACACCAAAGGAATCTGAAGACTGCAAGTAGCAAACGAACATGCTTTAAGAGCAGAAAGAATTGTACTAATTTTCACTTACAACATTTTACTTAATAGATTTCCACAGCCCTCCCATAATCTCTGTGGGTTTGGTAGTAGTGATATTTTGAATAACAAGGAAACGAGGTATAGATAATATGACGACTCTCTTAGAGACACCATCCAAACAAAGCTTTGTAGATTTTTACCACCCTGAAAATAACAGCTGCTTCCCTGCACCCTGAAAAAAACTACACAGGACAATTCACACAGCTTAACTGGAGCTATAATGGCAGAAAATAAGGGCAGGAACCAAAGCCGCTGTCACAAAGAAATAACTCTCCCCATTCTCTATTTGGTATTTAAAAATAGGAGAGAAAGTGCATGGCTTGAATCTGAGATAATGCTCGACTCTTTGTGAAGGCTCTCCCAGAGTGTCGCCTTCGAAACAAATTGGCCCTCTCCTACAAAGGTTTCTTTTTTTGTATTCTTGAAAACTCATTTTTAATGGCTTGCGTGGCATCAGTTATGCCCCTGAGCTGTAATGAAGCTCTCTGCAAGTCCCCACATGCAAGTCAGAAATGAATCTCAGCAGAGAGGAAAGCGCTTGAGTGTTAATAGGTTTTAATCCGAGGTAAGCAGACCCATTGAGCTGCCACCATGTGCTTTTAAAAACCTAAATGTCATGAAATTTTCATCTGTTTTCCCTCGCCTGCAAATCAGTGTGGGTCCAGAGACAGCTAAGGAAGGATCACAAAGGGAAATCTCAAGGGCACACAGCTGCCCAGGAGCACACCTTGAGGAGTTTACAGGCACCATCCAGGCAAAACCAAGTCATAATTGATGGGGCCCAGGGGAACCTGGCGGCTGTGACAAGCAAACGTGGGAAAAGCCGGGGCAGCCGACTTTGTCTTGCCCTGTGTTAGATCGCATCTTCATATATGGGGTGAAGAAGGGGCTGCTGAACCTGAAATTCTCTGTTAGATGGCCTCACAGGGTTCACTGAAGTGCAGTGGCAGTGAATGCGCTGCCTGCTTCTCGAAGTGATCATAGAGTTCCCAGACTCAGCTGCTAAACCCCTTAGAGTGTGGTTTGTACAATGCATCAGCAGCTTTTGATAGACGACCCTCTCCATGTTGAGGCAAAACAAACCACTTTTCAACTAGTGAGGCTTGTGTGGGAGTCTAGGGTTTGTCAGTATTTTCTTCCTTTCGCAGGTGGACAACAATAACACATGCATCTAGACTTGGGGACTTCTCCTTAGGGCTTTGGGGCCAAGGCTGCTGTTCCCATTGTCAAGTGTCTTGTAGCTATTCCTTGTGGTAAATTGCTCCAGTTACCTGCTGACAACATCCTGACCCCTGAGATAGGATCTCTCCTCTCTCAGCAGAGGCAGAGTATGTTCTAGTCTTACTGCAACCGACTCACAAAAGCAAGTTAGGCAAGCCCTAAGGCCCAGGAAAGCAAAACCTAAAAGTTAGTGATGTTTTCCAATTTGTATGGAGACATCATTGCAGAGCTTGCTGTGTGCAAGGCATGACTCCAAGGGCTTTGTGACTTTAATACTCCTAGGTCCTCACGGAGGAGGTCCTCGAATTACACCTGATTCAAGTGAGCCAGCAGAGGCATGGGGAGCTAAGTCATTCGCCCAAGGCCACACAGCTGGTGGGAGACATGAGTCCAGTTGGAACCCAGGCGGCCTGTCTGTGGAGTCTTTGTGTGCTCCCACTGCTAGGCTACCTTTCTACCTGAAGCAGGCAGAGTTAAGTCCACTTACTACTGAACTGGAGAGGCTGTAGCACTCTCCAGTGTCATTTCCCCATTATCAAAGGCTATGAGTAATTTGCAGCTACCCACAGAGAAATCCCAATGGACTAGACCGACTTTAGTTTGACGCAAGCGTACTCTATGACTCCTTGCAATCGCGCCTTACATTTAGCAACTGCTGTATTATCCTTGTCTCTACGCATAGTTTGTGAAAGTTGAAGCTCCTGGTGAGTCTTGCATATAGTGCCAAGTTCTGCTTCCCCGGGTCGTGCATGATAGACCTGGGGCCATCAACAGTTATTCTAAAAGGCAGATCTTTATTTTGTGGCTTGGAAAATCAGAGCAAATGGAAAGAGAAGGACTCAGAGGTCTAGGATAAGTCTCAGAGTTTCATGTACTGATGAATCTCTCAGTGATCTTGTTGATATGTAGATTCTTTGTTGATAGATGTTGGTCATAGGAACTGCAGTAAACAGAAAACTCACCAAGACGCTAAGCCTTCATTTTTCTGAAGACTCGGCAGAGTTTGGCCCTCTTGGAAAAGTCTCACACGTAGTTAGCTCTCTCCAGTTACTTTATTTAAACATTATACGAAGTCATTGGGGCTGGGAAAGGTCCCAACTACCAATGTTATCTTGCCTTTGCTGCCAGTGAGAGCCCCATTCACACCCCATTCAAATCTTAGTCCCTTTGGCCATGGCTAGCCATAATCAAAAGTAAGAACTCCAGGTTTGTCAGAAGTGTCTTGGGACCAAGGCTGGTATAGCTGCACACTCTCATGTAGGAACAAGTGCAGACCTTCCAGAGAGACATTTCTGCAAGATTCCAACAGTCTCAAAAGAATTCTCAGCATCAACTCATTGGCCCAAACATAGCAAAGGCTCTGCTAAAACCTTTCCCTCAAAGCCAGACAGACACAAAGGCTTTCCGTGACAGCCAGACATGGAGGCTTTACTCTGCATGTCACCACAGTTTCCATTTACAGGTCTAGGGTGGGGCTGGAAGGCCTGTTTTTCTGACTTTGAAGAGTTACTGAGACAAAGATCATATTTTGTTATTGTTTCATACTTTAAAAGATTATTTTTAATTTCATACATGGATATAATGTCTTTTGATCAAATCTATCCCCTTCCCTTCCATCTTTTCCCACACTCCCTACCCCTTTTCTCCCCCAACTTCATGCACTGTTTTCCTAACTCATTGAGTCCACTTACTGTGGCCAGTGTCTTTCATGGGTATAGGGCGGTCCACTGGAACATGGGCAGTCTATCAGTGGCTGCATCTGAAGCAAACTGGTTCTCCCTTTTCTCAACAGTTATAGCTCATCATAGTTCTCAGCTAGGCTGGGACTTTGTGAGCCCATTCAGCATTCAGCTGGAATGTTACTGGTTTGGACATGTACAGAGTTTGTGCATGGAAAGAGCTTCTGTGAGTTCATGTGTGCAATGTCTTTGTCATGACCAGAAAACACTTTTCCATAGCAGTGCTCTCCTACCTCTTACCCTTGCCCCACTCTTTCTATAGTCCCTTCTTCTCCTCACTTTGACCAGCCATGAGCATCTATATTAATCACCATCTATGCAGAAGAAGCTTCTCTGATGAAGACTGAGAGCTGCATTAGTCGGGGGCTATAAAGATAGGTATGTATGATGTAATTCATTATTATTTCCATTTAGTTGAATAATGGTGAGCAGTTCTTTCCTATGGCCTACAATCTATATATATGGCCGTGGGTTCTTGGGCCTATTACTAGTACTGGACCATGTTGTTTTGGTTACCCCCAATACATTTGTGACACTATTGTACCTGTGGGCATCTCATACAACATCATTGACCATATTTTGAATACAAATATCTATTGGAATTTGATGATAACATCACCATAACTAGGAAACGTTTGGAAATGCAGTCTTCAATTTTACTCCAGGACTATTTAACCAGAATCTACATTATAACAAAATGTTCAGGTGATTTAATGTAAACTACAATTGCTTTTGAAATACTAGTTCAGTTAATTCTTCAAACCATGAAGAAGCATGAACACAACTAAACACACTAGAAATGATCTGATTATAGTGGGAAGAAATATAGAATCAGTATAAAGTCCTTACTAGAAGTATTATTCAAGTCTTTCAAATATTTATTTTATTTGTATCATTTCAATTAATGAAAAGGTCCTTGAAATGTTTCCATTCTCAGCTTACTTACAAATTTGTACAGTATTTTTCTTTCAGAAGAACTATTCTTTTTCCTTTAGGGTCTGGTGTAAACCAAAACATTGAAACAGTTAGAATTTGGAAGAAAGCCAGGAGTCTTTCACACTGGCTTCTCTATCTCTAGATGGCAGAGTTCTGTGATGTTAGTCACTTATAGAATGAAGTGTGGTAGTCTCATCTAGGCTATGGATGACTACCATCTTGCCCTCTCAGAGATTTTCTGAAACTCATGCCCAACTCTGACCCTTCTTGTGTAAGTGTTTAGGCTATTATGGAAGACAAAAGAATGTGGCTCTAACTTTTCCCCTCAACACAACTGGGTACTTCTCTAGCTTATAGAAATTTTAGAATGGGGTGTATGAGAGTGGACTCAGGTTTGCTGAGGTGCCAAAGGACAGAAGCATAGGGATTGAGAATTTATTTCAGGAGGGGAGGGAGATGGTAGGAGACAAGATTATACTAAATTCTTATACCTCCTATGATTCATCTTCACATCGACTCACCTACAACTCCACAGACGTACACATCAGAACCAGTATAAGTATTTTAAGATGGTAATTACAGGTTTGGGAAGTTAGTGTAGGCTCTTTGTGGGCATGGGGTACTAGTAACAAGTCCCTGAAGCCAGACTTGACTCTGGAAACTGGAACCTTTGCATTTGGGGAATTTATTCAGAGTTTAGCAGGTTTTGTGTGTCTAAACCTATATCATGTGGATGATATTTATAGAGTCTAACAAAGTGCATCTCCAGATCAGCATCCGGGCATGAGACCTTATTGGAAACAGATTCTTGCTCTCCCTGCAAGCAGGGAGTAGGTGTGGAATCTAGAAGCCTGTGATTCTAAGATCTTCCACTGGATTCTTGTTCTCTACCTTTTTGTGGTGCTGAGACATTCCTTGCCTCTTTTCTAGAGGCTCTAAAGTGTTCCGTGTTTGAGAGACAAGTGATGGAATGTTTCTAAGCTTTTTCTTGACTTAGAGTAGCTTTATACAAATGTTTCCTATGGAAACACACCTCAGTGACAAAGACAGACTCAAAGTAAAAGGCTGGAAAAAATTTCCAAGCAAATGGTCACAAGAAACAATTTGGACTAGCCATTCTAATATCCAAAAAAAAAAAAAAAAAAAAAAAAAGACTTTCCACTGAAAGTTATCAAAAACGATGAGGAAGGACACTTCATAATCATCAAAGGAAAAATCTATCAAGATGAACTCTCAATTCTGAACATCTATGCCCCAAATGCAAGGGTACCAACATTGAATCTTACACAATGATTGTGGGAGACTTCAACACCACACTCTCACTAATGGACAGATCATGGAAGCAGAAATTAAGCAGAGACACAGTGAAACTAACAGAGTTATGAATCAAATGGATTGAACAGATATTTACAGAACATTTTACCCTAAAACAGAAGAATATACCTTCTTCTCAACACCTCATGNTACCTTCTTCAAAACTGACCATATAATCAGATACAAAAGAAGCTTCAACAGATACATAAACAGTGGATTAATCCTGGGTATTCTATTGGACCACTACTGACTAGGGCTAGTATTTAATAACAACAAAAACAACAGAAAGTCCACATACATATGGAAGTTGAACAACTCTCTAGTCAACAATAACTTGGCTAGCAAAGAAATAAAAAAAAAAGAAATTAAAGACTTTTTAGAATTTAACAAAATTAAGTCACAACATACTCAAACTTATGGGCACAATGAAAGCAGTGCTAAGAGGAAAACTCATAGCTCTGAGTGCCTCCAAAAAGAAACTGGAGAAAGCATATGCTAGCAGCTTAATAGCACATCTGAAAGCTCTAGGAAAAAAAGAAGCAATACATCCAATAGTACTGGAGGGCTGGAAATAATCAAACTCTGGGCTAAAATCAACCAAGTAGAAAAAAAGAGGACTATACAAAGAATCAACAAAACCAGGAGCTGGTTCTTTGAGAAAATCAACAAGATATATAAACCCTAGCCAAACTAACTAGAGGGCATAGAGAAAACCAAATTAACAAAATCAGAAATGAAAAGGGAGCCATAACAACAGAAAAGGAGGAAATTTAAAAAAAAATCATCAGCTCCTACTATAAAAAGCCTATACTCACCAAAACTGGAAAATCTAGAGGAAATGGATGATTTTTTAGACAGATACTAAGTACCAACCAGGATAATCGAAACCATCTAAACAGTCCCATAACTCCCAAGGAAATGGAAGCAGTCATTAGAAGTCGCCCAACCAAAAGAGGTCCAGGGCCAGATTCTTTTAGTGCAGAATTCTATCATACCTTCAAAGAAGATCTAATACTCTTCAAACTGAATCACAAAATAGAAGGAACACCACCCAACTTATTCTATGAAGCCACAGTTACACTGATACCTAAACTACACAAAGACCCAACAAAGAATGAGAACTTCAGACCAGTTTCCCTTATGAATATCAATGCAAAATACTCAGTAAAATTCTCAAAAACAGACTCCAAGAACACATCAAAACCATCATTCACCATGATCAAGTAGGCTTCATCACAGGAATGCAGGGATGGTTCAATATGCAGAAATCCATCAACATAATCCATTCTATAAATAATCTCAAAGAAAAATAACACATGGTCATCTTATTAGATGCTGAAAAAGTCTTTGACAAAATACAACACCTCTTCATGCTAAAAGTATTGGAGAGATGAGGAAGACAAGGCCCATACCTAAATATAACAAAAGCAATATACAGCAAGTCAATAGCCAACATCAAACTAAACGGAGAGAAATTTGAAGTTATCCCAGGGGCAAGATAAGGCTGCCCACTCTCCCCATTTCTATTCAATATAGTACTTGAAGTTCTAGATAGAACAAGTAGCCAACAAAAAGTCCTCATTTGAGCAATGGGGCCACTCATCCACCTCAAAATTATTAATCCAGAATTCCTCCTGTCAAAAGGAAATGCAGGGACATAGAGTAGAGCAGAGACAGAATTAAAGGCCATCCAGAGACTGTCCCACATAGGGATCCATCCCATCTGCAGACACCAAACCCAGACACTATTGCTGATGCCAAGAAGTACTTGCTGACAGGAGCCTGGTATGGTGGTTCCTTGAGAGGTTCTACCAGCACCTGACCAATACAGATGCTTATGCATGCAGCCAACCATCAATCTGAGCATGGGCACCCCAATGGAGGAGTTAGGGGAAGGACTGAAAGAGCTGAAGGGGATTGCAACTCTATAGGAAGAACTATATCAACTAACTGGACCTCCTCATAGCTCTCAGGGACTAAACCACCAACCAAAGAGTATACGTGGAGGAACCCATATCTCTCTCTCTCTCTCTCTCTCTCTCTATATATATATATATATATATATATATATATATATATATATGAGGGTGGCGTCTATCTATCTATCTATCTATCTATCTATCTATCTATCTATCTATCTATCTATCTAGTAGAGGGTGACCTTACCTGACATCAGTGGGAAGGGAGGTCCTAGGTCCTATTGAGGTTTAATGTCCCAGCATAGGGGGATGCTAGATTTTGGAGAGATAGGAGTGGGTGAGTGGGTGGAGGAGCAAAAGGAAAGAGGGAGAGGGAGAATGGGATGGGAGGATTTTGGACGGCTAAGAGCAAAGAGGGATATCATTTGAAATGTAAATAAATAAAATGATTAATAAAAAATGTTTCCTGTGAATCATAAGTTGTTCTTTTAGAATTTCTAACAACTGTTTTGAGGTGATATTGACATTGAATTATGGGCCAAGTGATGATTTGTATATGCTCGGCCCAGGGTGTGGCACTATTAGATGTGACCCTGTTGGGGTAGGTGTGTCACCATGGGTGTGGGTTATAAGACCCTCACCCTAGCTACCTGGAAGTCAGTCTTCCACTACCAGCCTTCAGGTGAATATGTAAAACTCCCAGTTCCTCCTGCACTGTGCCTGCCTATCTTGATGATAATAGATTTTTCTTTTAGCTAGAAAAAAAATCTTTTGATAGAAGAGTTGTGTCTGGTGAAATGGTGCTTTCTATAATATTAGTACTTGGGAGATTGAGGCAGGAGGCTTGCCATGATTCTGAGGCCAGCATGGGCTATATATGTAACAAGTGCTAGACCAGCTATGGGCATCTTGCTAGATCTAAACACCAAATCCAAACCTAAACCAAACCAGCAAAACATAAGCACACCACACACACACACACACACACACACACAGAGGAATTCTCAGATTCCTCCAACCCCCTAAACTTTAAGTGTGTGCTCCCAATAGCTGTTAAAAGATACTAGGGGAACTGTAGCATTGTGTGGTCTAAGGATGAAGAAAATTCCTAGCATGGCCAGTTTTCTTTCTAACTAGTAGTGAATCCTTAGAGACATTATTTACTCTCTCTTGAGATTAAATTAATATGTCCTTTCTTTCTTTCTTTCTTTCTTTCTTTCTTTCTTTCTTTCTTTCTTTCTTTCTTTCTTTCTTTCTTTCTTCATTTCTTTCTTTCTCTTTTCTTTGTGAAGTTTTATTGAGCTCATGATTTGGGCATCCTTACCATTGAGCCCAGCACATAATCAGTACTTTAAAGAATGGTAGGTTGTGAGCTTATATAATTAAAAAGGAGAGCTTTATATATTTGTGGATTGGATTGCCACTAATAATTACCTACCATAAATGGAAACACTGTATTTCCACAAAGATTCATGAAATACACACACACACACACACACACACACACTCACACATACAAACACACAGAGTCACATACACACAGAAACACAGATATGCACATGCAGGCACATGCAGACACAGTGCACATACACACAGACACAATACTCACATAGAGTCACAGACACAGATACACAGACATATACACATGGACACATATACACACACATAGAGACATAGATACATAGACACAGATACTTGAACACAGGCAAACACACAGACATATACATAGATCCATACATACACAGAACACACACACACACACACACACACACACAGAGTCATAGGCACAGATACACAGGCACATACAGTTACACACACACACACACACACACACACACACACACACACAGAGAGAAAAACAGACACAGACACAGATATGCACATATAGATTCTCACACATAGACACATACACAGCATACACACACACACACACACACACACACACACACACATTCATACCTGTCTTAGTCAGGGTTTCTATTCCTGCACAAACATCATGACCAAGAAGCAAGTTGGGGAGGAAAGAGTTTATTCGGCTTACATTTCCATACTGCTGTTGATCACTGAAAGAAGTCAGGACTGGAACTCAAGCAGGTCAGAAATCAGGAGCTGATGCAGAAGCCATGAGGGATGTCCTTTACTGGCTTGCTTC